>NW_024880323.1:0-25000 GCF_900700415.2 Clupea harengus
AAACCCAAACTTTTAAAAAGCCTAAATGAGTGCTGGTTCTCTTCTTCTATGAAACAAAACACAGGGTAACCCTGAGTGTGGAGCTTCTTTGATATAGCACTGATAAGGATTTTTGCATAACCTTTCCCTCTGTGCTCTGGCTGTGTGTAAAGCATTCCCAGGGCACAATAAGCATACGTTAAAACCCAGGCCACTGGTTGACCATCGGTATCCAAAACACAGCAGGTGGGTAAATAGCGGATCATGTTCTTGATAAACTCCACGCTGTGTTCTCCTTCCCCAAACTTCCAGGTCTTATTAACCAAAGAAATGTGTGACTCATCAAGGGAGGATATTGCTACTGTTGAGCTAAAAAAAGTGAAAGAAACATAATTAGGACAGACGTTTTTGAAGACTAGCGATCTTTTCCAAAATTATAATAAAGTGTGTCACCCCTGCTCTTACGTTTTCTCATGTACATTCCACCTGCAAGCATTATGTCATGTAGGAAACTAGGAAAGGGTACAGGTGATATGGCGGAGTTACACCAAACATTAAAATGGTCAACATATGATCCATAAGTATATTGTAATTTGGAAGCATGTGAAGAATCTGATGGGTTTGGGCGGCTAAAACCATGTTGTATGCTCCTTTTCAACTGAACATGCTCTGATAATCAAAAGCATTATCTGATTTGACTGGTGGGTTAAATAAATAAATAAATAAATAAATAAATAAATGCTACATAAATAGTCAAACAAATTTAAATGCTTTTTAACAAAGCATGCATATGAAGTTAATTACATAAACATTACAGCGATTAGACTTTACTGTAGTTTAGTGCACAACTAGGATAGATATTATAGCCTAAACATTATGAAAACAGTATTTACCTGTCTGTTTGTGGGAGGTGAGAGGGATCCTGCAGTCTCAGCACATGACACACAACTAACTTGTTTCCAGTTGCACCTCTGGTGGCAGCTATACTTGTTATCATTTCCTCGTAACACAAGTCTACACCTACATGCCATTTCAATCACAGTCACATAAAATCACAGATTAGGTGCAGAAATATATAAAGACATCATCGGGGAGACTGGAAAAGTATTTAGAGACAAAACAACAAAAAAGAATACCTAAGCAAAGATAGTTTTCCCAGTTGACAATTTCTGTCTCAAGCAATATTTTCTTTAGTTTATCCCCATCTTTGGAGTAAACACTTATGTCTTTGAAGCAATCATCCTCCTGTAAATGCAAGCAAATTATTTTTCGACATTAAATTATGCACTGTCCATTTTTACCGATGTAAAATTGAACAGTCACACAAGGGTGCTGAATTCTCCCATAACTGGATTGGTATAAGGGCTACTGAATTGTCAGACTAAATGTAGTGCTTACGGTTTACCTTCTCCCGCAGTGGTCGGGTGAGGATTACTCTGAAATCTGGCCAGCGGTCCACCAGTACATCCATATGGTCAGCTTTAACTCTGTTCATTTGAAAAATGTAACCATACACCTGGAAACAAAAACAAGTTTCACCAAAAAGCTGCAAATCCAACACTATTAACGAATTAGATCTTTATTGCATTTTGTATATCATCTCGGGCACACGTGCGCACTCATAGAAACACCCACTTGCAACGACTGAGGAAAGAGGTCAGATAGCAGTGTCTCTGCCATCTTGAGTTGTTCCTCGTCCAGTATCTCCATAACTGCCTTGAAACAAAGCGGGTCAGGAAATGTTATCGATCAATTCAACTACCGCCAAACTTCAGTTGCGAAAACATAGGCCTCCTTTGTAGCCATGAACTCCGTTCATACTAGTTATAGCCTATATTTGAGTGATTTTCAGTTCTGTCTGTAGCTTTGTATTTAAGTTGACATGATTCAGAATGTCCCCTGTTCCATCAGCCTTTGTGGAAACTGAGCAATAATAACGTTATTAGTGTCACCCAATGAAGGCCATGTCTAGCATTGATAGCAGAAAAAAAGTTAAAAAGATAGACAATTAGATAATTACTTTATTTTTAACCAACTACCCTATCAATGCCAACAAATCTTTCTAAAAAGCATTTTGTAAAGGCCTCAGTAATGACCTCACGTGGAATTATATTTTGCACCTATCTCTGTTTTATCCTGTAGGTCATATCCTTTGGTTTGACATGTCCACAAGTATACAGGTAGTTTGTTTTAAATAGCATTAAGGTTATTTATTGCATGATCATGAACAGTGTCCAGAAGACCAAAAGAGGTTCCCTCTTAATCCACTGGAAGGCATTGCTCATTTATTAATCTAAAGAAAATCACAGTTTTTATTATAACAGTATCACAGGTAATATTAAGTCATAATCACATTATAAATAACTTTCATACAACTCACTGATAACCTGTCCAACAACACAGCAACATCAGTGCTCTAGATCTTCAGTTAGGTTATTGGCACACAAGTACTCTGGGGAAGAGCTTAACAAAACAATATCTGCCGTGGCAGCAGTGACTATTAGGTGGCAAAATGAAAGCTGTTAATGAAGAATCAACCTCAACAAGCAAATCATCAGAGGGTCAACATGAATATGTGTAAACAAAAAACCCCATAAAGTACTCAAATGAGAAGGCCAGGTGTGGGACCAGAGGACAATCCCCCGCTCGCTGTGTGCAATACTCAGCGGTGCAAGTGGATGAATTATTAGTGTCCATTAATAATGACCTCCGCCAAGTAGGTTATATTCTGTGCCGTTTGTCAGCAGGATTTTGCCTAAACAATTTTTATTAAACATGGTGGAGGGGTGTAGCATGGGTCAAGGGAATAACCATTGTGGGTGAAATTGGTACCAGCCTCACATGGGAGTACCAGACTATGTAGGTACCTTACCCTGTGAGCAGGCGCCGGGTGAATGTGGGTGCAATTGTGTGCAAATTGTGATACCGTCTTCGCGAGGGCCACCAAGACACACTGGTGCTGTCCTTGCAACAGTAACAATATGTTGGTAATCTCACCCGATTGGACAGGCATCAACCATTCAACACAAAGGCAGATCAATTAAGTTGAACACCTAGGGGGGCGCCACACAAAGTGTTGTGTCCTCCACAGTGGTAATAATGATAATCCACAAATCAGTCTCATAAAATATATTAAACTATCAATTTGGAACTCTGATTAATAATTAAATGAATAACTACAGCCAAAGTTACCTTATTAATAGCAAGGTTGAAGGTCATTAGAGTCAGTAGACCAGCGTATATAATCAAAGTATTTATTTACACAATGATAAGAAAATAACACACAATATGTAATCTAGCTAAATGTAACTAACTAATGAATTGAAGGAGTGTGGGGATGTGTAAGAGAGAGGGAGTGTGTGTGTGTATGTGTGAGCTTGTGGGCTCGGGATTGCGCTGTTAGGAGCGCGCCAGAAGGAATGTGTGTGTGTTCCTTTGTCCGATCACGGCAGTTCCGCGTGCATGTGTGTGCACGTTCGTGAACATACATGTGATGGGGACAAGGACGAGCCTATGTGCAGCGCGAAGTTTGAGTATTCCCTTCGCGTGTGTGGCTATGTGAAGGCCAATGTATATGTTAGCGTGTGTGCTTGCGATGCCATGTTAGAAGAGGGAAATGGTTAGTGATGCATGCAAGACCCTGTGTGTCTGATAAGCAATCCTAACGATAACCCTTAGATGGTGTGGCGAAGCCAACTACCAACTAACCATGAACATATAGAAACAGCTACGTTCGGTAAACAAAATAGATGAAACACATGAACAATGACATATGTAAACAGTCTTATGCTTAGCCAGGTTGTGAGTAAGCTACGATAGCTAAATGCCCAGTTAATGTCGAATTTACCAGTCCTTTGGATAAAGGGGTCGTGCTGGCGAATTCGATGTTGATGAGGCAGAGAAGAGATGAAGATGTCCGTAGATGGATGAAGATGTCCGTAGATGGAAAACGTTGTCCTTCCTGTGATGTCTTTGTTTCACTGCAGTTTAGTGGATTTGATCGCTCGTTCCGTTGCCGTTTGCCTTCTGTTGTGGTGCTTCGTCCCGTTGCAGGGTTAGCTAGCAGGTCTATTGTTAGTTGCTTGCGTCAAACTGACTTCGTCTACGTTAGCGGTCAGTGTTCGGCTAATGAGAGATCTTAGGCAATTGTTTAGACAAACGTGAGTCTTCACCGGTTGACGGTGGAAGGAGAGAGGGTGCTCCTCGGGCAACGCCAGGACAGAGATAGAGGTGTATACCTGGCAACGCCAACCCAGTGGAGAGAGAGAGAAAAAAAGACGCGACGCAACTGGTGGTCTTGTAGTGGGCGTGCTTTAGAATGGCATCGGGTTATGGCTGACTGTTTGACGTAGGTTCCTGATTAAACCATACGCACGTTACTGATTAAAGTCAACACAATGGACGAATTCCAGGTGTAGCCTACCTACACCATTAAATGTTGGAGCTGATCGGAATCATGGGGCATCATGAATCATCCCTGAAAATTTTACATTTTCGTTAACGTTGCGAGATGGGGCATTTTACGGTGGCAGTGCTCTGTGCTCTCCGAGTGCCCTTCTAGTTTGCACTGCATTGCCATAGGTCCATGTTTACATAAGTGTTCTGTTCATGAAATAAAAAATACATAGGGAAATACTACATCTTACTCTCCTATGCTGATCAGAGTTGTTGTGAAAGTTTTGGGTGGGCCGCAGAAGATTTTCAGATTTCAAATGGGGAATGGCTGACATATAAATATAGGCTAATACACAACAGTTACACTCATCATAGTCACTATGTAAAATGAATATAGTAATTAACAGATTTACCCGCACCATTAACAATTGGTGTTCAACAGATTTACTTCTATTCAAGGTCTCAATCTCCATAGATTTGTCTATTCCTTTCTTCTGGTAGTAAAGTCTGAGTGTATCCTGGTCAGTATAGGAGAACATATACAGTATTCCTACCCAGGGTTAGGGTTAGGTCAAGTCACTCCAAGTCATTAAGTCACTCTATTTGTAACTACGTTTGTAACTCCATTTCTTCTGATTTACCAAAGGGTTTCTCTGTTAGTCTTCTGTGTACCTATCCAAAGCAAGATTCCCAGTCTTTCCCAGAAGAGTAGGCTTTCCTTTTTACAGAATGGTTGGTGGCAGCCATTTTTAGAGCTTGATGCCAATTATATCCTGTGGGTAGATCAGAAAAAAATGGATAATTAATAGGGGTGTTACTGACTGAAATTCATGCCTGGGATCACTGCAATAATCACATACTAGGCTACAACATATTTAAAATTTCAGCATTGTTTTGCTTTTTTTTTTTTTTACTGATTGACCACTAGATGTCATTCTTCATCTTATATGAGTATTTATGTACCTCTGTCTACATAGGTCATATGCTGATAAGTTGACTGTTACTTACTTAGTGTTTTTATATTCATATTCTTTATTTAGGCCTCAGAACACTAATTGAGCGAGACGCTCATTTTCAAAGGTGCCGAAGTTTCATAGCAGTGAGAGTGTACAATAATACAGTTTTTTAATTAAATTGTTTCCTCACCAGTATAAAATTGGGAGTAGAGGCGCATTCTCTGTAGTTTTGGCTGTTCTCCACAGCATCTTGGACTGTGGCAATCACACGCTCTTTAGTGATGGGTTCAGGGAAGAATCCACTGCCCACCATCTCTTCCGCCACAGTGGCTGGAGCAGAGGGAAAGGTAGAGGAGAGGGTTATTCACACCACTGGTGACTCTCATCAGTAGAGGAAGAATGACTGAGGGACAGGGACGTGCACAGGAATTTTGAAGGGCAGTTGCTCTGCCCTGGAAAAAAGGGGCAACACGTTCATTTTTGTCACCGCCGCTGCCACGCCCCCTCCCCATGACGTATATTTTGCCTATATCATTTTAAACTCTTACTAACCGCCGCCGCCACGCCCCTCCTGCTCCTCCTCTCCTCAAGTGGTGGCGCTGTTTTTATTTCCTCTCCTTTTTCCTCCCAGTGGTCTGCTACTTCCTCAATAGAAAACACCTCAATCTCCTGAGATGTTGCTTCAATAGACTTTTTCTGATGAACAGGGGAAAACAAATATTTAAATAGATACATTTATGACATACATGTTGACATCTCAAAACCTCTAGGACAGGGGTTTTCAACCAAGGGTCCAAGGCCCCCTGGTGGTCCGCGACGGAATTGCAGGGGGTCCGCGACATGAGCCTATTGATCAGTTCACCATTGACTTTTTTTATTTTTATAAATATACCTGGGCCCGTCGACATATTTATGTCTGCATAGCCAAGTAGCATTGCCAAAAATACTGATGTAGACCCATATTCAGCGAAGAAATTACACTGACAAGTATTATAGGCAGAATATGTGTGCGGGGGGAGAGGGCGTGGCGGCGGCGGCGGTTACAAACATGAAAAAGAAGGGTACGGGACTGTAAAATGTTTTGGGAATCACTGGCACATCAGTGATGTCTGGTCAGAATGGTGGTCCCTGGGACAAAACCAGTTGAAAACCCCTGCTCTAGGAGGAAAAGTGGAGCCAAAAATGTGTGGAACCAGTGGCAATACAGTGTGATTGAGCAATCACTAATAATAAAAAAGAAGGAAAAAAGCTAACCGGAAAATCTGATGCTTGATAGGTGAAAATTCACATCGCACAAGGTTTATATAGACAGAAGTTTAGCGTTCAGCAGGGATAACCATGTGGTGGATCTCTGACGTCCGAGGCTCCCTGTCTTGCAAGGATGGCAGTTTTGTACAAGGTCGGAAGAAGCACTGTTCGACCCTTCTTATCCTCTGGTCTAAACATGCTCTTGTACATATGCAGACTAAGTGGCACCTACTAATCTAAGTTACACACACACACGGAAAAACTATGTTCCTGCTTACATGATTCATACAAGGTATATATTAATACAAGGCACTTGATTCATATATTCTTAAGTCATTAACAGTGCATGGAAATTATCTCCATCAATGCTTATTACTACTAATCTACATGCTAATAATGCTAATCATAAACTTCCATCAGATTAATCTCCTTATATTGTATGGATCCAATGTGAGTAAATGTATATATATCATATTAAATACTCTGTATATCTTAGTGATGGAGGACGCATGTTTAGTGGCGTGCAGGTTGAGGAGCCTCTCTTGGCAACAGATGAATTCCCACACAGTTTTGATATTATTTTGGCAGAGGAATGCCTACTTTGCACAAAACTGGATCCTCCACCAAAACCCAGTGCTGGATTCGCTTGTACGCCTTCAAGATGGTGCCCTTCTCAGGACTGGTGCGAGACCCTTCAGGTGAGTGCAACCACAGCAGTTTCACGAGTGTGTACATCATTCTGTTGTGCTGAGCACTGATGTCTTGTTGTGATGGTGCATAGCCCTTGGTCATCTTCACCCACTGTACCACAGCAGCATCAACAAGATCATCCCTCTTTGTGCGGCAGTAGAAGGTGTTGCCCCAGTATCAGTTGGACACATTACAGATGTGATGTGCCTGAAGAGCATATGGGGGGGGGGGGGGGGGGGTTACATAGTAATAAATATTCAACTGTAATAACACAGGTGAAGTGAGTTTATACCCGGTGGTGGTAGCAAGACTTGTAGAGGTATATATTACGTCCTGTACCCACACACTCATCACCTTGAAGACACTTCAGGGAGTACCTCCACACTCCAACAGGGCGTGACTCCGAAAAAAGAGCTGTGGAATTGGCATAGCACCCCTGACATAGCCAGGAGGTTCTGGTGGGTAAAATCACATTAGTGTTTTAAATCTTTTTTAGTTTGTTTGTTTCAGCTGCTTTTATTTACTACCTCTAATATGTTAAATTATTTTATGCCTACATGAAAGTAGAGGAGTAGGTGGATTTCTATTTCTTTCTGTTCAGTGTGCTTTTCACTTACCAGGACCAACAGTTATGTTATTGTATGAATCTGAATGTACCACTTTCTTTCTGATGTAGTTAGGTTGCAACTACATGAAAAATGATATTGCAAGATAATAATTATTTGTTGTGCATACTTTATTTTTTTTTCTAAATTCTATTAAGTAAACAGGACTCTTCTGTTAAGTCACATTAACTTGGGTTATACAAGTTGCCAACACTTAAAAATTATCACTGAGATTTACATGTTATTTAAAGTCGGCACAACTCAATTAAATGGAGTAAACACAACTATCTATGACATAAAGTAAACATAACTTTAAAATAGTTGTACAGTATTTACTGAATTTTTTCAAGGCAACTGATTTCCTAGATTTCTTTGAGTAAGTTCAACTTATCAAATTTGACAGTGAATTGGTGCAATAAACATGGCATGATCGTGGTGGTGCATTGTGATGATGTATGCATGTAGTGATGACACGCATTCATTTTCTATTCCTTTTATTTTCTTTTTCGGGCCAGACTTTGTGGTGCTGTGTGACATTTATCTGTTGACTCATGCGGAAAACCAATAATAGTGCCTAATAATTAAACTCAAACCAGGCTGCCCTGTAGGACGGGTCCTCTGTGAATCCCAGGCTCTTAAAGAGCCTGAAGGAGATGTCATTCTCTTCCTCTATGAAGCAGTAAACAGGATATCCCTGAGCATGAAGTTTCTTTGACATAACGGTGATCAGGGTCTTTGCGTAGCCTTTCCCTCGGTGCTCTGGCAGTGTGTACAGCAGGCCAAGTGCACAGTAGTCGTACACAAGCACCCATGACACAGGCTGGCCGGTTTCATCCGCGATGCAACAGCTTGGGAAGTGGCTGATCAGGTTTTTAATGTTGTTGTATCCCTTTTCGTTTCCTCCAAATTTCCACGTCTTGTTTACTATATCGATGTGTGATTCATTTAGAGAACATATCCTGGTGACAATGCTGCTGAAAAAAAGATAAACAGTGTCATGCTGATGTCTCCTCTGTGATATTCTTGTCATTGGTCACACTTTTAAAAATCATAAAAGTCAAGTGTATTTATTTTGTGATATCGTTCCCCTTATTGTTATTTTGATATGGACAGGAGTTGCAGACAGTACCTGTTGTCAGGTAGCTCAGGTAAGTCACATGGGTCAGATAAGCTCATGAGATGAACCAAAGTGAAGCCTCTTACATTCACTCCTCTAGAGGCCGCAACTTCCTTTAGCATGGGTGCAAGGGAAATATTGAACCCTGAATAAAAAACAAGAGTAGAACACATTCTTTTGAATGAAGAGTGCATTACAAATAAAATAAATAATTATTATTATTATTATTATTACATAGCTTGTCTGCATGTAGCTTCACGGTTAACAGCTGCTTCCAGAAAGACCAAGCCCTGATCTAGTAAGAACTCACTGGATCCGAGCCAGTTCACATTAAAAGTGCGCCACCCTGTGGGTGGTATATGAAATGAACATCTTAAATTAGACCTACCTCCAATCAAAAAGTATGTAGTCCAGTCAATTGCATTCTCTTCCAATATCATTCTTTTCAAGACTTGCACGTCTGTACAGAATAAAGTCACCTTCTTCATGTAGTCAGACACATGCTCATTCTGACTGGGCAAAAACAGGTTTGTAAATTATTTGGTGTAAAGACCATACAAATCAACAGACAAGTCTCTAAGACTGAAAAAAAAAATCACCTTTTGGTCAGGTCGGAATATAATGCTTTTGAAGTCAGGCCAGGAGTCTACAGCGACCTCCAGTGTGCATGGCTTATTTCGGTTCATACCAAAGAGAAATCCATACACCTAGAAAACGGAATCAGTAGTCAAAATGCAGTCTTTCCATGAGGTGCTTATGCAACGCTTCTAAAAGGCCATCGATGGTTCAATGCAGCCTTATCTTTTGATAGTGAGTTTAGCCTACCTTGGAACTTTTAGGCAAATAACACCGCAGGACCTGCTCTGCGGTCCTCAGCTCGTCCTGATCAAGAATCTTCATTTCAAAACAAATAGCCTAAAGAACAACAACATGGAGGGTAGCCGAAACAATCGTGCCACAACAGCAAGGTCCACCCGTCCAACTCTGTCCGAGGACGGCTCTAGGGTTGCAGAGCTACAGTCCAAGGACTCGCCTTATTCCCCTCCGCAAATTTGTATTGGTACATAAGTTAATGGTGAACGAACTGTGAGCGAAAGCTGTCGTTAATATTTAATTAGTTACCCGAACTTTAGGCTATGCATCTGCAATACGCTACACATAGCCTACTGGAAATAATTATTGCTAGTTGCCTATAATAGAGAAAAGTAGCGTACAGTGTGTCTTCAACTAACTTAGATTTATAAATAATACTACAGCATTTCTCGTTATATAAAACACCATCTTGATTAAAACTTGCTAGTTGTCTGATATGTGGGACAGTAACTTGGGGACGTAAAATAAGTACTTGGGTTACTTGGTGACATAAAAGTGTGTAAAAGAAGTACCTGGGTTACTAACAAAAAGTGTGACAGTTTCTGCATGTCTGAGTGGGCGCGGCGTTTTGCGTCACTTTAGCTTGCTCTATGGCAGGGGTCGGTAAGTAACTTGGGCCGTGGGCCAGTATTTTTCCTGGCCACTAGGTGGCGGGCCAGAGTCTGGGTTGCTGCCTATTTAGACGCTGCGTTAGGTGCTGTCATGGCAAAAAGTGACCGGGCGCCAAAAAGAGTAATGGGTGATGTAATATTGGCTTTCGAACGACTCTTGAGTGACAGTTGCTATACCAACGCTAGCATTACGTAACCTGGACATTACGTAACCTGGGCACTTTTTGGTCAGTCTCAAGAGTCAGCCAGAGAAAGCCATCAGCTACTTGTTAGTCGCTTAACATTTTGCCTAAAACTATGAAGTATTCCGTTTTAGCTACACCTGCCGGTATCCTGTACGTCAACATTTGCAGTCAATACTACTTTTTTAATCGCTATATATTGTGGCTAAACTAATTTTTCCCCGGTAAATAAAGTGTTCCATTTTAGCTGTTTACATCATCATTTGCATTTCAATTGAAATTGTTTAGAGTAGAAATTCGTTTTTATAAAAAGGAAAAAATAGTGATATACGGTGCTTGTTCATCTACCTTTTTAGCAAGCCAGCCAGTTAATTTGCTAACATCTTAAATAATATACGGTGCTTGTTCATCTACCTTTTTAGCAAGCCAGCCAGTTAATTTGCTAACATCTTAAATAATTTAAGATCTACCATTATTTGTTGATATAGGCCTATTTAGAAAGACTTGGGAGAGTTCATACTAGCTATACACTAAGCAAAATAAATATCTCCTAATGTGCCCTTGTGACTTAGCTACATCCTACCCTTTAGCGATAAGCAATTCCTCCCATTGTGCTCTATAGTTAAAGTTGGTGCAAACAATTCCCCGTTTTGTGAAAATGTAATTGTGGGTGCCGTCAGATATGTCTATTAATCACAACACATTAAGGACCTTCTTAAAGCAGCTAACGGAGGAATTGCTAATCGCTAATGAGATGCTAACCGGTAGAAATGTGCTTACTTTGACAATATAACATACTAGTGAGTCAACAACTTTCCTTACACAGTCAAACATCAAGCACATGGTTGTTTTGCTTGGTTTATTGCAGGTAAAATACAGGCAAGCTGGTCTCAGGTAGCGAAGTATAATGTGAGCTGCTCTGGGGTAAATCGCATTATTGAGGTATTTAATGCAGGGCCAGTCTGACTTCCAAAAAGAGCCCGGGTGACGTAATGCTAACGTTGGTATAGCAACTGTCACTCAAGAGTCGTTCGAAAGCCAATATTACGTCACCCGGGCTCTTTTAGGCGCCCGGTCACTTTTTGCCATGACAGTGCCCCTTACGTGACCTCGCAACAACTAGGCCTACATGAGGAAATGGATAGGTCTACTAAAAATAACAAATGATAATAAACCGTGTGAAGGAGCCCATTGGTGGTCTCTTTCAATAATTTAATTATTTTAATGAACTCTATCTTAGCCCCCTCTGTCAATATAGCCTCGCTTATTGTGAATAATAGCAATGATGGACTTCTTTCATCATTGAGCCTCCTAATTAGACATAGGCTACTGGAGTCTATCTTAGGCCACTTTTATTTCGAAATAGTTGGTTGACGCACCTCCTTACAATGTAACAATGTTTATTGTTTGGGGAAAATAGCGTGCAGAGAGAAGTTAGCAAAGAATTAGCTGGGAACGATGTCTTTCTCAAAAAGTCTAAAAAGGAAAGTTGACTACCAAAACAGAGCCTATAAAGGAGAATGGAAAGACAATTTTGCGTTCATCTTACCCAGTTTCACTAATGGAAAGCCCATGTGTCTCATATGAAACGGAGTTGTCGCGGTTTGCAAAACATAAACCTATGTTTTGTTTATTTCGCTCTGACGCAATAATCTTGTTGCAACACTTCTGTCGGGCTGAAGTTCAGTTAAAGACGAGTGATGAAATTAAGAATGCAAATCATGGTGACCTGGTGTTCTCTCTCATTTCTGCTTGGCATCAGCTTGCCTAATTCGTGAGCCTGTCGACCGGAAGAAAGATTAAAAAATAAATAAAAAAATAATAAATAAAAAAATTGGAATAATCTGACGGGTCAAAAAGAAATAGCTGGCGGACCATAATTGGCCCGGGGCCAATTCCTATCCATGCTCATTTACCCTTCCCGGTAACACAGATTTGAGAACATTTGTTTTCTTCGATTTACCAGTTTGTTGTGAAGGTAGGCCATTCAATAGAAGAAAATGGGATAGCAACTATTAGAAAGACCACCTCCAAACAGCGGAACAAATTATAGGAATTTCACTGTGATGTACATACACACATCTGTATATATTCTGTATGTGTAATATATATATATATATATATATATATATATATATATACACACACACACACACACACACACACAGAAAACCAAGGAGATTGATTGGTAGGCTACTTCTGTATGTTGCAATGTAGACTGCCGTTTTTCGACAATCCTAAAACAATGAGCTACGCAAGAGATATTGCAAAAAAGACCAATGCTTTGACACGTCATATATGCAATTGCATAACTTCACCAGGCAAGTGTGAACAGGGCAAGAATTCAGTTCCGCCTTCAAAAATCCCTTTCCTCATGCCAAATTAGACACACAGTCACAGCATGGTATAGCTAAATCTTTATTCTGAGAGAAGGGTAGATTCGTTTACAGTTGGCATATGATCAAAAATGCCACAGGTATTAGTTGTAATGTATAGAAAAGTCAGTCAGTAAGTAACAGTATTCTTGCCAGATAAAAATATGTTTGTTATGAATGTTTTGTTTTTATGACTCGTGGCAATCCAAAACCTGACTGGGTGTGGAAGCTTCTTCTAGGAAATCTAATGTTTGCAGACGTTCTTGATAACCACTGGTGGGCCCATCCATGGACGGCTCCAGACCTCAAAAGTGCATGTGTAGGGCTGAAAGACAAACATAACGGAGCACAGAATGAGATTAGGAACTAACAGTAGGTCATCACACAGGTCAAATAAGACTGAGAAAGTAAAATTGTGTTTAAAGTATGTATTGTAGGTAACACAGTGGCAAAAATTGAGGAATAAACTGTACATAAATTTACAGATTGAGACCTCAGTTTTAACCTGGCCTCATCAATTTTAAACGACATCCTCACAACAGCTTGGAGATCACAGAGTAGCTGCACGACCTGCCAGCCTTTCTGAACGCGTTATCTATTGTCTTAACACGCCAGACTATTGCGTAGTTTACCTTAGCAAGCGTTAAATCAGTGTGGATTTCGCACTCAGTCTCCACTCCGCCCTTTCTGCAGCTGGTTCTCGCCATTTCCACAGTGAAAATGTACTTCATCCCAGCAACGACCTGTTCATGGGTACAGAAATAAAAATGCAGACTTAATAAATGTAATAAGGCGATATCCTAGCTACTTCATGCTAACATGGGCGCAGTTAGGCTGTTCACGGGCCAAGTTGTCGAGTCTTGTCCGCAAAAACACGTTTGTAGACATTTGTCGAATATGACATACAAATGACATCGTTGTCTAACCTGTTTCTGGACCTTGATCACTTTAGCCACTTTGTTGATGTACATATCATTGGTCCCCTTGTTGTGCTGAACAACAGCAAATTGCAAGGCATTTTGCACCCCTTCATCGTTTACGTTCGCATCAGATGGGCCACCAACTAAACCCGCGCTGGTAACAGCAAACGCCACAGTAAAAATCGGGACCAATATCTTCCACATCACGACCGTTGATTCGCTTTTCCGACTAGGCACCGACACGGATGTAGTATAAATCTCCTCTGTTGTTTGCTGAATCATTATATAAACAACAATTACGTAGCCTATGTAGACTGGGCGGAATTAAAGCTATTCCACCAATCACAGGGCAGAATGTTTGCTCAGTCAGAAGCTGATAACGTAATATGAAGGAAAGGTCCATCTGAAAATGTTTTAAAGGATTGCTCTTGCCTATAATATAAATGGTTTAGGATCTAATCATTTATTTTGTAGAAAGAAAAAATGTGATTGACACAAGAGAGCACTTGTTGACAGGGCATTTCACAGCTTCTGTCAATAACTATTTGACGAGTATAATGAGATCGAAAATTAGTCATTTTGTCATTGAATTATATTAGACTGGGATGGTTCAATGATTGTCCAGCAAGTCAACAGCTGTCACTAGAGCTGTGATTACTTCATGTCCACGGTGTCTGTTTTTTACCAATGGAGACCTCTATACACTGTCGATGGGTTATACCAGGCTACGGTGACCATGTTTCTCCAGATATCGGTCCGTACCGACCTTTCCTACTTCCTTTTACTTCGGTGTGTCAACCAGCAGGGGTAGTCCTACACTATATGGCACATCAAGTGTTACTCCCTGATACTAATACTTGACTTCAAGAATTCGAGTTTGTGGGGAAAACACCATATTTACACCAATGCAGTCAGTCGAACATTTTCGGTGAGTCACCTAGTTTTTTCATCACAACACAAAATCGGAAGAGGGTTTGCATGTTTCTTCCGCTATTGTCGACTCAGCTGTCCAATGGGGCATTGTTATGGGTTCTTGAAAGTTAGTAGGCCTACACCTATCTTGATACTTTTTCCAGCTTGCTTTGTCAGCATTGTCTCAGGTTACACGTAGGTCTAAACTCACTTTACTTGCATTTGTTCTGTAGAAGTAGGCAATTACTAACGATTGTGGGTGTTTTGCGATTTGGGAAAGTGAAAGAATGAAAGCCAAATGAGACGTTTTGTTGTCTACCACTAAACTACGCCACAAAAGTGGTAACCTGTGGTATACCTCAGGGGTACAAGGGTGCAATGCAAGTAGGAATTGGGCCTAGCCTACGCCAACAAGTAGACTACAGATAGATACACTCACCCATGGTTGGCTAACACTAACGCTAAGGTATAATGCATAGGAGAGCAAACGTTGCACTGTTTTAATTTCAGATGATTTTCAGCCAAGAGTTTCAGCCGTGCCATATTGGTTGAACCACTAAGGAGTGCAAAGTTCAGAGCATGAAACAAATCATGGCAGTAGGCTACATGTTTTGACTGGAACGTGGGGTTGGTATTTAGTCTTAGTATAGCCTACCCTTGAAATCAGCAGTTACAACGATTACAGATGCATTCTTATTCTTTTGTTTGTACACTAGAAATCCACACGAAATGATAAAACTATGTAGTGAGTATTTTTATTTTTTTTGGCAGAGGACTTCTTCTAATCTTTTATGGCAGGTTATTAGGCTACAGGTTAGCTGGAGTACCCATAAGTCCTCTGCATTAGCCTTGGACTTAGAGTTAGTGCTTAGACATTTGAGGACATTTGCAGACAGGGTTTGTCAGCACATATTTCGCTCACTTCATCAGATATTTTTGTCTCATTCACGACTTTTTGTGTCTGCTTTTGGGTTCCGAAATTGCACCCTTGACCTCACCGGCCATGATAAATATGTATTGACTTGTATTCAGGTCAGTTGGAACAGTTTTAAACAAATTGTTAACAGAGAAATGCAAATAAGCGGATACCATTACCAATGCATACAGGCCTGAAATGCCTTAAACCAGACGGGTGCAACAACCTGATAGGTAGGAACAAGCACATAATATTACGCGTTGGATTTCCGGCTCCATAAAGCATAGGCACCACTCTCTAGAAAATCGCACAGCTCAATGTGGAGGCAAAAGACAGAAGGGGAAAAGATTGTAGACAAACCTGACTCTGGGCCTTGATCACCTTTGTCACTTTGCTGACGTACACATCGTTGCTCTGCTTGTTGAGTTCATCGACTGCGAAATTCAAAGCGTCTTGCACCTCAGGAGTGTTAATATCTACATCAATCGGTCCTCCAAGTAGGCTGGTGCTGGCAGAAGCCAGGGTGACCAGTAAGGCTGCAGCTGTCCAGAACATGGCCTCTGTTTCTCTTCAAGGAAACGGAGAATGTTTGGCTTGAAAAAGGTCTCTGAGGCAATTCATTCCGCATTATAAACAGGATAAACAGGATGAACAGGTTTTATATATATATATGTATATACAGCGGGTAAAATAAGTATTGAACACGTCACCATTTTTCTCAGTAAAAATATTTCCAAAGGTGCTATTGACATGACATTTTCACCAGATGTTGGTAACAACCCAAGTAACCCATACATACAAAGAAAACAAATTAAATAAGTTCAGAAATTAAGTTATGTATAATAATGTGAAATGACACAGGGAAAAAGTATTGAACACGCTTACTGATATTTATTCAATACTTTGTACAAAAGCCTTTATAGGTAATGACAGCTTCAAGACGCTTTCTGTATGGAGAAACTAGTCGTATGCATTGCTCAGGTGTGATTTTGGCCCATTCTTCCACACAAACGGTCTTCAAATCTTGAAAGTTCCCTGGGCCTCTTCTATGATCTCTGATCTTCAGTTCTTTCCATAGATTTTCAATTGGATTCAAGTCAGGTGATTGGCTGGGCCATTCTAGCAGCTTTATTTTCTTTCTCTGAAACCAATTGAGAGTTTCCTTGGCTGTTCACTTTCTTGCTGAAATGTCCACCGTCGTTTCATCTTCATCATCCTGGTAGATGGCAGCAGATTTTTATCAAGAATGTCTCGGTTTTCCATTCATCCTTCCTTCAATTGTGTGAAGTTTGCCAGTACCGTATGCTGAAAAGCAGCCCCACACCATGATGTTCCCACCTCCAAACTTCACTGTTGGGATGATGTACAGTGCCATTTGTCCTCCAAACATGGTGTGCATTATGGCATCCAAAGAGTTCAAATTTGCTCTCATCTGACCAGACTATATTCTCCCAGTATTTCACAGGCTTGTCCAAATGTTGTGCTGCAAACTTTAAACAAGCTTTAACATGCTTTTTCTTCAGCAATGGAGTCTTATGTGGTGAGCGTGCATACAGGCCATGGCGGTTGAGTGCATTACTTATTGTTTTCTTCTAAACAACTGTACCTGCAAATTCCAGGTATTTCTGAAGCTCTCCACTGTGGTCCTTGGCTCTTGGACAACTCTTCTGATAATTCTTTTCACTCCTCTGTCAGAAATCTTGCGAGGAACACCTGGTCGTGGCCAGTTTATGGTGAAATGATGTTCTTTCCACTTCCGGCTTATGGTCCAAACAGTGCTCACTGGAATATTCAGAAGTTTAGAAATGCGTCTGTAACCAATGCCATCAGTATGTTTTGCAAAAAGAAGGTTACGAAGGTCTTGAGAGAGCTCTTTGCTTTTACCCATCATGAGATTTTTCTTGTGTGACACCTTGGTATTGAAACACCTTTTTATAGGCCATCAGTTGGGATATTAATTTGCACTGACAAGGGGCCGGATTGCTTTCTAGTTAATGATAGATTTCAGCAGTTTTCTTGGCTTTCCATGCCTTTTTGTACCTCCCTTTCTTCATGTGTTCAATACTTTTTACCTGTGTTATTTCACATTAATACACATAACATAATTTCTGAATTTATTTGTGTTGGTTTCTGTGTATGTATTGATTACTTGGGCTGTTACCAACATCTGGTGAAAATGTCATGTCAATAGCACCTTTGGAAATATTTTTACTGAGAAAAATGGTGACGTGTTCAATACTTATTTTACCCGCTGTATATATACAGGATGGTGAAGTTGATGATTGCGGAGAATGCCCTTTGTGTTTGAACAGTTGTAGCAATTACTGTTTGTTAATAAGGCCAGGCCGTTAATCCAAGAAGATATAGAAATTTTACTTCTTTATTACTGCCTCAGCCCCTTAATCAATGCAAAACATAAGATGACTCTGTACTGCAGTAAATAAAAGTAGAGCTAACAGTCAGATTTTAGGTGGAGCAGTGGAGCAGATGGAGCAACCCCCCTGATATTTGTTCATGTAATCATAGTGGAGGGCATAGTCTGAAATGAACACAATCAAGACAATTTGTTCGTTTCATCCATGTGGTCTGACCAAATTTCTTAGATAAGAGTTCGTTGACACATCTGACATTAGGTCAACACCTGTAACCACTGGGCGTATCTATGAGGGGGATGATAGATCACGTCACTGTTTAGATATTACTGTCTATTTTTATGTCATTACTAATTACCTATTAGTAACAGTGCACAACATATACAGCACACCAAAGATATGCCGGTTCATGTCGTTGCTTATTTCTATGTCTTTTTTTCTACTGATTCATTCTGATTGCATGATAAGTTGATGAAGAGCCTGATGGTTAGTCATAATCTTCATATCCATCATCCCTTTGTACACCATACAGTAAAAAGCCACAAAGCATTATTTGGCCTTGGTCTTATCTCTGAATTAAAAGTTGCTGTGTCAGTTACAAAAAAAACGAATTTGATCAATATGTTGCATAATGAGTTTGTCCAACAACCAAACTTCTATTTTGCAATCACCTAACAGGACAAGTAACTTTTACCATAAATGGAGCTGTTACATTTGTTATGGGCTGAACTTGTGATTTTTGTGTACTGCAGGAAAATTCTAGAAGGTTTGGACCAGCACCATCTACAGCTGCTGGCACTGTCTTCAGTAGGGGTGGGATGTCTAACATGCTATCTGATATTCAAGAAAAAGGTCACAAAGACCATCCCCTTGGGCGAAGGTTGGTGGGGGAGAGGTGAAAGATCACTTAGTGAAGATGAGAAAATACATCCTTTCACGGTGGAGACTTCTGAGGATGAAATTCAGGTAAGAAAGATAAAGAACAATGCAAATATTATATCTAATTCAAATAAAACAAATATTACAAACACAGACATGTTGCTTACATTTTACCCACTGTGTGATGATTGTCTGCTTTTGTTCTTAGGATCTTCATAGACGTATTGATCAGACAAGGTATACAGAGCCACTGGAAGATAGTCGCTTCCATTATGGATTCAACTCTGTTTACCTCAAAAGGGTTGTGTCATACTGGAGGAATCAATTTGACTGGAAGAAACAGGTGAAGGTGCTGAACAAGTATCCACATTTCAAAACCAAAATAGAGGGTGAGTCAACAGGATCAGTACCTAATACCTGATTTAACGATATCATCCCAAAATTATAAGAGACGTTTCTAGTAAAGGCTATCCGTGCCTTGATCCCAGGACTGGATGTACACTTCATCCGTGTGCGTCCACAACATCGCGATGGACAGAGGGTCTTGCCTCTCATGCTAGTCCATGGATGGCCAGGATCATTCTTTGAGTTCTACAACATCCTCCCACTGCTCACGGAGACACAGGATGACCTGGCATTTGAAGTAATCTGTCCCTCTATCCCAGGATACGGCTACTCCGAAGCACCACATAAACAGGGTAAAGAAAGCTGTCATGTACAGTATGTATGTGTGTGCAATGAAGTAGGTGCAGATAGAGCCTGGGTTGCATGGTTTGTGTTTGCTCTTCAGGATTTAACACAATGGATGCTGCTCGAGTCTTCCTGAAGCTGATGGAGCGTTTGGGATTCACTGAATTCTACCTTCAGGGGGGAGACTGGGGCTCCCTCATCACTACCAATATGGCCCAAATGAAGCCTGAGTAAGGATGCTTTTGCCTTTTAAGTGGTTAGTTTGCTCGTTTTAGACCAAAACTCCTTACTGCTGCTTTAAAGAAACACAGTTTCCTTCTGAATTATAGCACCATCTTTTGGTCCTTTCCTCTAGATGTGTCAGAGGCCTCCACTTGAACATGCTCTCTGTAACACGAGGAGGTTTTGGTATGCTGCTCTCTCTGATCATCGGACCCTACCTGCCTTTCTTGGTTGGCTTCACACGTGAAGATGTCCGTCGGCTCTTCCCTTACTTTGAAAAGAATGTGTACGAGATTCTGAGGGAGACAGGATATCTACACATTCAGGCCACTAAGCCAGACACAGCAGGTAGACTTTGCTGTGGCATGAAAATGATTCAATGATTTAGTCAGTGTTTCTTAATTGCATTTTTGTGATCAATAGTGTCATTACCACTTTGTCATCGATCATCAAATTCAGTCAAACATAGCGGAGCAGTAATGATGGCACCAATGTTAAAGCATTAATTGTGATGTTAAATATGATTCCCATAGTATACAGTGAATTGAAATCACAATGATTTAGTGAAGGCAATCTCTGAAATCGTTTCCTAACAGGTAATTCTGAGTTTAATCCCCCTCTGCAGGCTGTGGAGTGAATGACTCCCCTGTTGGGTTGGCTGCCTACATTCTGGAAAAGTTCTCAACTTGGTCTGACAAGCAGTATAGGGGTCTAGAAGATGGGGGCTTGGAGAAGTAAGCTGTTAGTACTGTACTGTTGTAGCTCCTTTGGGTGAATTTATTTTAATTTATTTTTTAGGAAATAACCATGTTTTTTGTTTAATGATCTACATGCACATTTACCAGTTACATCACTGTCCTACAAATAAATGTTTTCTCTGATGCAGGAAGTTTTCCCTGGATGACCTTCTTACCAATGTTATGATCTACTGGACCACTGAAACCATTGTTTCCTCAATGCGTTTCTATAAAGAGAACCTGAAATCAAATCCAGAGAAGAGGGTAGACTCCAGGTCAGTCCGATACACAGAATTATCCCATATTATGAATTTTATATGTGAATATGAAATGTAGGGGACCGTTCTAAAATATATATATATATGGTAGGGTGAAAATATATAATTGAACTATGTGTTTAAACATGGTATAGAGTTTTTGGTTCAAACTGTTGATTTGTTGTACACATTATCCATTGTTTTTATTAATTTAAAAAAGTATTTTATTTTTCATTATTATTTATTTTAATCTAAAGAAAATATAGTATTTTCACCCTACAATCTACATGCATTTATCAGCAATGCCTAGAGATTCCATCAGTGACTTACAATCAACTGGAAAGAGCAAACTACGTTAGGACTTCAGCTTCTCAAACCTTTTCAGTGACAATCTTCCCGTTCATTGATTAATATGGAATTTGTGCTCCTAGGACTGGTATTTATGTGCCAATGGGATTTGCCGCTTTCCCCCATGAGCTGGTTCACTGCCCCTTGGCGTGGGCACGCTGGAGGTTCAAGGACATCCGCTCCTACTCTTACATGTCCAGTGGGGGGCACTTTGCTGCCTTTGAGGAGCCCAAGCTATTGGCTGACGACTTTGTGCAGTTTGTAAAAAAGGTGGAATGCAAAAATCTATAAATTGCCAACACATTAAACAAAAAAACACATAAAAAGATGTGTTGTGTTTGGAATTCATTGGACTCCACTTAACTCCAGGTGATCACTTGGTGTGACTGGCATTAGCCATGTTATAATCTGGGAGGTATTATGCAGACCCCTTATAATCTACACATATAGGCAATGACACACATGCAGATACCGTACTGTCAAATGACTGATATTTTACAAAACCACTCATGATGATTATCAAGGGATAATTAATATTGAAACCCCTGAATTACTTTAACCAGAATCACATGAATCTGACCAAATGTAGAAAAGACAGTTAATAAGATGTTAAGAAGCAGTTTTCTTGACGAGACTCCACACAGTACCTATGAAACTTTGTTTGAAATGTGCCTTTTGGTGGAATCAGTGAAGCCAGCAAATTGCAGGCCTTTAATGGAAAAGTGTAACCTTTTTCACCCAGTAGGTGTTAAAGTCTCTGTGTTGTTAGTGTTCTGAATGATGTAATGTATTAAATGTAGAGTGAAACTGAAAATGATTACAAAAAAAAGATTAAGAATAAAATACATCCTCTGATGCTTTAATAATGCAAGACTTTCACCACATTCAAAAACACACAATTCAAAACTGAAACACACACAGACAATTCATAGGGTCAGACCACAGTTACATCACTCAAGGCAAACCTCAAATTCAAAGGCCATCACCGGGTCATTAAGTGCCGGATTCTAGGATGGAGATTCAAGAAGATGTCAAAAGTCAGATCTCCTACGAACTCTGAGGACAAACCAAAATTTAGTTTTTGTTCCTGTCTTTACAGCCATGTTATTTTACATGAATGTTTGCATACTGCCTGAAGCGATAACTTAAGACAGTTTTGTAGTGTTTTGTCTCACCTGAGAAAGAAATGGCAAGAGTGAAACTACATTTAGTATATGGTCATGTAATCTGCCAGTTTCTTGAAGCATAGCAGAATCTCCATTTTTAGCAATCAACAATTTCCCAGAGGCGTTTGGGTGAAATCCTCATGTACACAAAAGGATTAGGCTGTATAAATATGTCTGTTAAGGTGGAAACCTAGAAACAACATAAACTTAGCCTGCGTAAAAACAAATAAATGTGTTCTATATAAGGTTAAAACAGTGAAATGGCTTTTTGCCCGGCATCATCCAAATGTATAGTCGCAATGTTATCCTCATATCAGTCTATCGTTCTACTCTAAAACACTTGACTATTCAATTAAAATGCAAACAAAAGTAAAGTTCATGGATGATAATTGTATTTTATATTCATCATTTAATAAAATTTTAAATAACAGTGCCATGGAACTGGAAAGAGGCAAGGTCCTGAGTATCTCTGGCTGGTTTTCCCTTAATCATGTTCCTAGCCCTGACAAGCACCATGACGAATTCTGAGGTAATGACTGAATCTATTCGAGGCATCCCTCATTGAGTTATCATTTGCAGAATCCCTTGATGGTCACGGGTGCTTGAAACCACACGTAGTCCCCCCATTCAGTGGAGTTTGATTGTGCTGCTCCACTGAGATAGGGCTCACAAGCTAAATGGATGACCTGCCTTTTCACTCGTGTGGGCACCTTGAAATCCAACTTGGGTCGAAACCCAGACACACCGCAGTCTCTGTGTCCCAGTGCCATGACCGTTGTGGTCAGAAGGTGAACAGGCCGAACGTCCGTCAAGATGTCGGCCACAAAGAGAGTGCGAAAGAGCCTGCGCAGGCACATGGACGCACGGAGGCAGCCATCACCGGTGCTTAGAGCCACCTCCTCCATGTTGATCTCGTATAGCTGTTTGGGTAGAACCAGAGAGCCCCCCAGAACCAGCAGCACACGGGGAACCAGTGTGAGGGAAAAAAGCACTTCCAAGTGACTCAGCACCTCATCCAGGTCCTGCAGCATGCGCTGGCATTTCCTCCAGTCCAAACTCCCAGCAGCTCTCGGTGGTCTCCAGCCCACAATGTCTCCTTCCTGCACGAAGAACAAAGGCTCTGACAACACAGCATTTCCCAATTTGTTTTGCTGATGCCAAATTAACAGAGACTTTGAAAAAACGTGTTTTTTTTCCTTTCTTTTTGATTATTCAAATTTCTGTAAGACTGGTCCAACACGTCTCCGAGCAATATCAGTTGGAATAGACATAGATGTTTGGTAAATTAGGTTTTTTTTTCCAAATAAAGTGTACTTTTCTGTGTAAAACTGTACAACATACAATTTCTAATATAATTATTGGTCAAATGCACATATATGATGGGAGGGAAGGTGTTCTGCATCTCCCATCTCCCAGCATTTCCCTTACCTGTGTAGATAACTGCTGCTGCTTCTGGTGGTACTTCAGCTGATCATAGGTCATTGGCAACTGCTGTCGTTGGTAGAGTACACACTTGAGGATTTCACAAACAAACCTACAGCAAGTGTCTTTGGTGACATATCCAGGAAAGACCACGTCCACCACACCTTCCTCCTTGGCTTTCCGTAAGACCTCGGAATCACCATTCGGACCCTCTCTTTGAAGGGATATGCCATCTTCACTTGAGTGGTCTGGGACGTTAGCGGTATGCTGACCGTTTGGTAACTCTGATGACCACGATGAAGACAAGAAGCGAAAACATTCATTAGCAATGGTCATGGAACACGACAGTCTAATACAAACCATCAGCATTTCTTCTAATGATCAGAAAATCACAGATACCTATACAACTGAACTGATGAACTTCAGCTACTTCATAGCTATGCTAACTATGCTATGTCGATTTCGCTAGCAAAATGCATAAGCTATCTAGCTTACTTACCACTGTGACAAGATGACACAATCGCTTGTGATGTTTCCGATATTACAGAACCGCTACAGTTTTCCTTATTGTCTAATTCCTTTGACCCATCACTTTCAAGCACCGACTTATTTGTTGACATACATCCAGAGAGTCTTTTCATTAACACTAGCTTTGAAAATGGCTCACAGCCCGTTTTCTCGTTAGCAGTAATATTACATTGCGCTGTAACGTTAGCCACGTTTGATATGTTTTCACTTTCTCGACAGCTTGAAAAATCAACTTGAGAACAACCTTCTTTACTATTTGACAGAGAATTTTCAAGATTTAATTCCATATAAGTACTACTATGTATAACTTGACTCTCCCTCTCGCCCTCCATTGCTGCGAAGAGTTTGAATCTCCCTCTAGTGAGGAATCATGGGTAAATTATGAAAGCGGAAGTTGCAGTCATTTTAAATACACATCTAAATTCACTAAATTCACTCAGAATTAATCTGTTATTTTGATGAAGGCACAGGCCTTCATGAACGTGGAAATATCGCAGTGCACAGAGTTCAATCACAAAATGAATTATATTTTAAACCGGTTTCTTTTTTCTGTCGCTTCCTGTCACTCCTATAACTGGAATGTATGTTACAAATTCAGAG
>NW_024880324.1:0-25000 GCF_900700415.2 Clupea harengus
GAATGTATTATCGACCCCACCAAAAACAGCACACTGCAGTCAAAGGCCAAGCCCAGCAACACCAAATGGTGCAGAAGAAACAGCAGCAATCTCCCGAGATCCCAGATGCTATTCACATGTGCATGATGTCACTCACATTCTCTCGCTCATGCGCACCAACGCATGAATGCTCTCACACACACAAACACACACACACACACACACACACACACACAAACACACATGCTCACACACACACATGCTCACACACACACACACACTACTTGCAGAAAATAAAATATGAATAAAATCACATTCCATTCATACATCCAAAAACAGTGAGAACTTCTACTTGGTGCACCTCCAAAGTAAATTGTAAATCATAGGGTTCTATTTTAAGGCCAAGCATCCTCAGACCACTGGGATGACCTAACGTCTGCCCACAGAGGAGCACAAGATGAATGTGGCAAGCTGGGCTCACACAGGGACGCTAAACAGCAGCTACCCAGGTCAAGAACACACTAAGCACAACAACGCAAAAGTGAATCAAGTGAAAGGCACATCAAAAGAACTACAGCCTTTCTGTTTTGTATACATGGCATTCATTTACAGTATATATATCACTCCTCTCAATATACGTCACTGAGAGCAGTGGACACATGGGAGAAATTTACAAGAATAACACGGTCAGCCTCTCCAATGACAATACAGAAGGAAAGCATAAGGGATGGGTGATAAAACAATTTGAACAGCTATATGTTTTTCTAGGCAGCGTTGCAGGCATCAGTCAGCTCACAAGGAGTCTAGTTGTCTCCCCCCTCTAACAGCCATTCCTCTAAGAGGGATCAATCAGAATCATGACCGCTAAATGAAAATGTGATTCACTTCAACAAAAGGTCACAGAGGTCAAATCAGAATCGTAAATAGACACACCTTCCATGTCCTTCATTTCATTCCCCCCTCCCCACACTCAACACCTCTATCCAATGATGTGAAGACATCCGTTTAAGCTGTATCTTTGCTCCCTGTAAACCTATGACCTCAGTATTGCTGAAGCAGTTAAGCAGCAGGAGAAATACAGCCTGCCCTTTGCTCCTCCAACAGCATCAGGCCTTCTCTCCAACGTTCCACTGACGGTATGACACAACAATGCGAAGCATGACGTGGAGCGTGATCTCCCAGGTCCATAATCTAGGACAGAAAAGACTGCAACTGCCTACCACCAACCGTGTTTCCCACCCAAGTTTCCTTGGTTAGTGTTGAAAATAATCGTATCGGACCAATATGACTTCTTATTCATTCATATGAATTTGAAATTATACAAACAAAAGCTCTCAGCCTCTTGAATAATAATACTAATAATAACAATAACAAGGAGACATCTCACAGATTCATTCAGAATATATACATTCCTTTCAAGGGGGAGATGAAACGGTCAGAGCTTATCAGAGGGCTCGGTGAGGATGAGAGGTAAACAAACGGCAACTCGTCTAAGGCACCCATACACAGATGAAAATATAAAAATACTCCCAGCAAAGCGAGAAAGGTTGAGGTGCACCAAAGGACCCTCCTGATGCGACACTTGTCTAACGATCAAAACAAAGGGTAGACTACACACAAATAAAGCACCACAGAACAAAGCCTGAATATACTCTTCTCAATACAGTGTGATGAAACAAGAGACGTCAGCTGTTAGCTTTTTATAATTAGCCTATCAGCTGTTAGCTTCCTGTCAATAGGCTAATAATATATTTTTTTTATCACCATATTTTCCCCTACATTACATATGACTGAATTTTGGAAAACACAGAACCACATGCCTGGGGATTATCCAGTGCCCCTGACAGCCTAACATATGGCCACTGGGAGCTAGCGCAGAAAACACCACAGCTGTGTCCACACATAGCTTAAGCGCTTTCGACCACAACAAAAATCAGCACCACCACTACGGCGAATACATTCTCTAGTCCGGCAGATCAAGATATGGGAATCAACGCGGCTAAATGAGGGTTTCTCAATGGGTCTCAGAGAGGGGAGTCTGTGGGGTTGAGTCCACTCAATGAATCAGATAGTGTCTGTCTGTCTATCTAATGGAGGACTGGTCTCCTGACAGTCCACAAAGCCCCTCGCGTTTGAGATTCTCACTCTTGTGTGAACCTTGACACGACTCTATTTGCCAACTGAAACAGGAAATGGAAAAATTGAACTGGAATCTTATCAAATAAAACAGATGGATGTTAATGCAGGGAAGGCCAATGAGTACAGCCTAAAAACGTAAAACAACACAGACAAAAAAGGGTGTGGGCATTAGATAGGACAACCTTTAAAACACTGAATGCCACTTTTGATTTGGCATATACTAAAGCAAATATGTACCCTAATTTTTAGAGTGGCTAGTTAATAACAAAAACAAATAGGTTACTAATCCATGAAAAGAGAGACAATAAGTGCACTCAGCTGATACATTTTGGTTTTCAAAACACCAGAGAATAGGATAATGGGCGACAATGAATATAGCATTCAATTATGTGCGTAGCACCCAATTATGTGTAGCATTCTATGAATTGTTCTGGTTAGTAGGGTAGGTCAGAATAATTTGAACGTTCACAAAATCAAAACAAAAATCCCTTGAATCACTAGCACTTCACAAGAATTAGGATACTTTTTATTTATGCCTTACTTATGATTCCATGACACTATATGCATATTTCCATAGAAACAGGAAATGCATGTCTTAGTCTATAGATGACCAATCAACTGGGGACACACCTCTAACTTGCACAAGAAGAATTGGCGTGTTTCAACTATTTTAAGCCTAGCTTCATGACCCATGAAAGTTCCACTTCAGCTGTCCTTCCTTCATCACCGCCACTCTGACAACCCCAGTTCACTATTCAACACACCCGACAAGACTCCCAAAAAGATGGGATATTCCAAATATTTACAATTTTGCATTGATTTATCTTAATGGTAGTGTCCACAATGAAGGTTACCTCCTTTTAATAGTTTATGTTCCGTGAATAATACATCTAACTTATTACGGTTGTTTCCCAGCTGACTTTCCCCACATCCTCTCTGGGTTTCCTGTGATTGTTCACACACTGAACTGTTTCATGACAGAATTTCTAAACAAAATGGATTCTGTTATGAGGTCAGATCATGCTATTTCGTTCGTTACCAGCAAGGGTAAAACATCACCAAAACACTGAATATTTTAATTAAAATGTGTTCAGGACTGATGTAAATTAACGTTTACAACTAAACAGATTCCCAAAAACAATGATTCCTGAAGATGAAGCTAATTGCACCAATCTGTCACTGTAATAAACCCTCCTACTCCTCCACTCCTACCCCTACTTACTAGTGGTTCTGCACATCGAGCACAAAAAACTCCACTGCAGGATTTTCATGTTGGCCGTGTCAACATGGCAACATGCAAAATCTGCGATAAGCTACTTCTAAAGGCATGAAAGAGCACTGGGATGGACTGAGAAAATAAAACAACATCATCTCAAACTTTCATTATGTAGCAAGCTGATCCACCACAAACTACACAGGCTTCATGGCCACATCATGAGGCCAACTCCTTTTCAAAAGCAGGGGAGACCATGTGAGGCAACACATGACCAAACACAGTAGCCTTTGCGCTATTCAACCGAGGAAGGCTTTGCTAGGAGCGTTAGTGTCAGTCCCTTTGATCTTTGTTTGCGGGGCCTCACTGTCGTTTGTATCATTCACAAAAAAGCCAAACTCTGAGTGCTGCTGTATTGTAAGCCACGCACGTTACATAATGAGCAACGACTGAAGTGGGGAACGTGACACTATCTTTGATTGTGGATCAGTCTAAATTAAGAGGAGACTCTGAAATGTTGTAGCATTTCACTGCCAGTTGCCTGTGCCTCTACTGCTGTGAGCCCACTTATTCCTGAGAACAGTTCACAGCTGTAGATGAACTGTTGTGCATGGATGATCACATACAGTCATCTCCTGCACTGGAGAACAGCTTATTTTTAGTGCATGGTTAATAATTCATGTTCCGTGCTTCCAGTTGTGTGGGAATTTTGTATCAAACAACAGCAAACCTTCTGCAATATAATGGTACCTGGGCTAATATGAACCATAGTGCTCTCCATTGCAGTGTTTCATAGCCAGAACATAACCCTGGGAATGACAGCTTTTTGGCAGCTAGGTGCCACCGACACTTCCAATCAAACTGCGTAAAAACCCTAACTTTCCGACAGGCTATGAACAGACATTTGACATTACAGCTGTGGAGAGGAGTTGCTTGATGTAGAGCAGTAGCGATGAAACCACAGAATGATTCTATCTCTGTTACTCTGTCTTTCAGGTTTCTGTCATGGTCTATTCTTGTCACAAACACAAGCAAAGGGTTGAGACTGTGAAGTTTGAGCTTCTTCTTGTATTTGACAGGTCATTCATCCTCCTCACCCCTTCAGATATCTAAACCATTATTCATACAAAAGCAGATTCACCTTCTGCCAGTTTGTTTTTGTACAAAGTACTTGATCACTTTAGTAGAAATTGCCATCCTATTCTAATGCACAAACTTCTTTAGGAGAGTCCTAACAAGCATAGCCTAACAATGATGCTACAAGCATGTTTGAAAAACAGCCAGTTCATCACTTGACAATTCCATCACATACCTCATTCATGCGGTTAAAGTAAGGCACTGAGCTGGGGCATTTTAGCGGCAGGTATTACCACCAGCAGTTGCTTGTCTCATATAAGCCCTTGGCCCAGCTCTGTAGTGCTGCCCCAACAGCTGAGCTGAGGACCTCTCGCATTCCTCTGGACAGGCCCTCTGGTCACCTGTGCTGTGCTGTGGGAGAGGTTTCTCACGACACATCTTAAAAATATCACGCTGCATGGCCTACACGCTCAACAGTTAGCTGACTGCTTCAGACATGAGTCCAACCCTTAGAAGCAAGCAAACAGCAAAGTAAGAGACTCTTCCCACTTTGACTCTTTTTAATGATTAATTATTTACTATCCTATAATAAGAGCAGTTACCTTAGAGTTAAGTTTCATAAAACACTGTGTATGATCAAAGGCTTTTAAACATCCATGTGAAACAATTGTCATGTAAGTCCTAACCCAAACACCTACTGTGACCACAAATCAGGCCTGTCATGGTGGACAACATAGACCCAGCTCTCGCCAATAGCAGCGAATGCAAACCACCAATATCAACTGCTTCTCAGTCTTACACGCCGTTTGATGGGGAAAACAAAACAGGGTATTCACTCCGGTACGTTTCTGAGAAAAAAGCTGTCCGTGTCCCCTGTTAATAATGCATGCAGACATCTTCCACACCCGAGACATCTGTCGCAACACTACCACGCCATACGGCCTCAGTTTAAAGTTACTTTGCAATTCCCTTCATACGTCTGGGATAATTGTAGCTGTTTGATTAACGATATATTCTGAGGCAAAACAGACAATGCTGTTTCTGGTGGAGACGTTACACGTCAACACAGCTTGTGCTGAGCGAGTGCTTGTGACAAAGCACAAATAAGCTACAATTACTGGACAATTGTTTCCTACAAATTGTTTTTTTTTTCTACACCAAAACAATCTCTATTGAGCAGTTCAACAAAGAGGGAACAGAACGATGACACCATGTATTGTCCTTACAGATCCAAACAGGAGATGAATGGAATTTATAAAAGTCATCATCGTTTACACGGAGTAGCAGCGTAGGTCTGAAGAATGATGGACGGTATATTATCAAATTTAGCGACCAAGTGGTGGCTTAAAATGACGTTGCAAGTAAATGACAGACTCTTACCTTTTTATTTTACCCGTCACAGAATCAGTTGCCTGTGCGCTGACAGTATAATGATAGGTACTCTTTATGGACGGTCAAATCTGCTTGCATACAAACTGCTTTCAGGTCCCCTGTGTAATTCCTCTGTGAGTGTGTGCTTGTCTTTTTTTCAAATCCCTCTTCTCCACAAATACCTCCTAGCAGAATTCCTAAAATACATGGTCATTGTACGGTACTGAAAACCTATGCAAAATGTCCTTGTCTTTAAAAGATTAAAAGCAGTCACTTCACTGGCTGTCGCTCGATGTAACTCTGCCTGTTTTTTCTTTCCCTCTCTCCTTTTTTCTGTTAATCAGTGCTGCGTCTCACACTAGCGCAGTCTCGTAGTGCACGCTCCCGCATAAGCTTTTCGATGCAATCCCGGGCGGACTAACAGGAGAGATGGGTGGAGCAAACTTCAACAAAACCCCACACAATTGGCTGAAAATAGAGACTCAGCGAATCATCAACGACGATGGTGGGAAGTTGCAACACTTCATGTCCCTTGGTCTTGTCGCAAAGCTTGCACATACCGAAGTCAGTTTACGTTAGTCTGGTTGTTGTTGCTACCTCTGCTCCGACCGAAGGGCTGTCGTTATGATATCACAACATATTAGATGCATGAAGTGAAAGGTGAGAGCATTAGTTTATTCACAATCAGTGATGTTGTCTTTTCAACTGACTTTATTTGAAATTGACAGGATGGCATCTCAGTGTTACGTAAATGTATCTAAATGGTGAAGAATTCAACTTCCCACACGCAATGCAGTAGTAACGTTAGGCTAAGAAGAGTTGTTTTCCTGTCAACTTTATTGAACTTGTTTAGAATTCGGGTAGCCAAAACCATAATGGCATATTTGGTTGTGTTTTTTTACGGGGACAATTGAAAGTTGAATGAACAATTGAGTTAGTTTCCTCGCCTCGTTCACAGAGCTGATGTAAATCAACTATTTGCAACAACTTAACATGCATGCCAATTTAACTGACGTTAAACCAATTAAGTTACATCAGTAAACGAACATCAGATCCAAATATGTAAACGCAGTATTTTTTTTGGAGACAAGCTTATAACAGGCTATCCACATTGTTTTTCATTTGCCTGTACTTCAGATGATTGTGATCCATAAACATTTAAATTATGTTTGCATTCAATTATGTTACGCATTATTTCCCGTCCCAGCTTGAGGTTGCCTTTGACCATGGACCCAGTGGTGCTGAGCTACCAGGACAGTCTTCTCAGACGCTCTGATGTGGCCTTGCTGGAGGGTCCGCATTGGCTCAATGATCAGGTGATTGGGTTTGTCTTTGAGTACTTTGCCACGGAGCGCTTCAAAGATCTCAGCAGGTCTGTGTGCTTCATCAGCCCTGAGGTTACGCAATTCATCAAATGTGGATCTTGCCAAGAGGAGCTGGCCCTTTTCCTGGAGCCACTGCAGCTCGCAACACGTCGCTGGGTGTTCCTGGCTGTCAACGACAACTCCAATCAGACAGCTGGCGGGTCACACTGGAGCCTTCTACTGTATCACCGTGACAATGGCCTCTTCTCCCACTATGACTCACAGAGTGGGGGCAACTCACTTCATGCACGCCGAATTGCCTCCAAACTGGAAGTTTTTCTGGGGGCCAAAGGCAAAAAAGTGTCCTTTACAGAGGAGGCTTCTCCTAGACAGCAGAATAGCTATGACTGTGGTATGTATGTAATTTGCAACACAGAGGCTCTCTGTGATAGTGCAGAGTATGGAGGGAACCCACGCCTCCAGAGCCACACCATCACACCAGACTACATTACCAGGAAGAGGGCAGAGTGGTGTGGACTGATCCAGAGACTTGCCAAAAATTGATGTGCCCGCACTGGAGTTAGGTGATTGCCCAGCTCTAGTTCCTCTCTTAAACTGCTTTGTGTTGCAAGGTCACTTTTGGTCAGCCCAGAAACAGCCTTCGGGAGGTGCCCTCCTAAGGAAAGGGGGAGCCCGACCTGTAGGAGTAATTTGAAGCTGGGCCTGCATTAACCCTGATCTCACTAGTCTTAACAGTCAGCATGCGCTTTCATCATCTGGAGTTTTAGGGACTCCTATGGGTGGTATCAACTGCCAAATCAAATGAGCAGATCTAGTAATAGAATTACAAACAGCTAGCCAAGAGTACAATTTCATTTTCAGTGTGAGTGCATTTTGAGATATTTACTTTCATCATCAAAGGGATTTAAATAAAAAAATCCAAACCGCATGAATTATATGAATGAAGCCTGATATATAGTTATTGGGTTCATATGGACATGTTTGTTGACCCAGACTAAATCGCATCTTTGACTGATTAGATATCAAAGGCCTCCCTGAGACAGTGAATGTATCGTGGAAGATGCAAAGGGTTTAAAGTAATTATGCAGTGACTCTCCATTTATGGTTCTCCTGTCTTTACCGAATGTGATGCTTGTTTACAACTTTGTTTTACCCTCAGGGTTGTGTAAAATGGATTGAAAAAGAATGTGTTATATATCCAAAAAATAAACATGCACTGAAATGATAACTGTTGTTATTATTGTTTGTTCTGGTTGAATATGAATTTAATTGTGAGTATATTCACTGAATGCTTGATGTGGAAAATAAAGACCAGAGGGATTTTTTTGTTATGTCTGCACAGAATGATGGAAACTACACCTCATAGAAATTATTAGAAACCTTCTATAACTTTCTATAAGCTAAGGGATCTCTTCGCACAATTATCCCTCTTTGTCTTTGTGCACTCATAGTGGCCTAGGTCAGTAGTACTCTGTACTTTATGATCTTACTCAAGTAAGAGAGGGTCCTGAGGAAAGGGCTTTTTTCTCCTCACATTTTTTTGTCATAGGTGACCTGCATTCACTACATGACTGCCACTGATGTTGCTTCGCAAGAAAGGACCTGATATGGAACTGGCTCTTGACCTGTTGTTAATGCCTCAGATCTAAAATTATGTAGACATTAGTTTCCCAGTCAAGACCCATGTCCAGATATGCCATGTCATAATTTAGCTATTAGGTCTGCAACGGCACCACCATTTATTAACACTCTTTTAGATTACATTTCTACAGAGGTCATATACTGTAAATGCTTTTAAAGCAAAGTGTGAAATACACATGCACGAGCACAACTCTGGATATGCGCATGGAGAGGGTTAAATAGTGACAATGATTAAGGTATACTATTTATTCCATGGCATGCTTTGGCAGCTTTAGCCCTGGCTGCAGCAGCAGCAGTGCTAGTGAAGACCTAGTCTTCAGGGCACTCAAGTTTCTCTCCATTATGCGGGGGAGTTCATTTTACAATATATATATTTCCAGCCACTGTAGTTGTTAATGTGTGACGCCATTTACCACAATCCCATTAACTGCGTTGCTTTGTTTGTAGTGTGCCGTCTTTTCACTGTCCTTTCTTTCCCTCTTCTCGCTACTGAGCGAAGGCACTGGCATCAACACCTTCTTTAGTGTTGTCCACAGGTTTAATAATGTTGGAAGCTGTGAAACTACAAATAAAAACATAAATTATTTGTAAATAATAAATTAAACTCAAATTACTGGAATGTACTCATTCATAGTCCTTTACATGAATAAGTTGGTCACTGCAGTACTAAATAACATTAAAACTACCCTAACACTAGCAGTTAACTAGCCATTACAGAGCACACCTTCGGTTTCTCCTGATCTTATTAAGTGACCACTATGATGACTAAATGGCATAAATGTAAAAGATCTTAAGATAAGTATCACACTAAGAATATACATAGTCTACAGATGATGCCATGAAAGATGAAAGTAGATTTAAATGAATTGTGGGGAAGTTCATCGATATATCATACACATCAATATCAATACACATACCAGTTTTTTGTATTACTTCCTGTGTCATCACACCTGGAACTGTATAAAGTGTATTACAACTGTATACCAGAAAAGTATTAAATGTTAAGACTAACAGCTCAAATTGGTTACAAACCGCTATTTAGGAGGTAGAAGGAAAACAATCTCTGACAAAGGTCTCAGAAACAGTTGAGTCCCATCTTACCTAGACACCTTGATCTCTTCCATGCACACATTATCGTCTTTGCTGGAGAAGACCTGGATGACTATTCCCAGGGGCCATTCATTCCTCTTCAGCTGCTGATCTTTGAGAAGCACAATGCTTCCAGACTCCACATCAGGCTGAATGGTCTGCCACTTCCCTCTTGGCTGCAGGGATGAGAGATGATGCGTCTTCCATCTGCTCTAGAATGTTTGGGCCAGATGCTGCACTTGGCGCCATTGTTGTTTGAAGACATCTTTGATTCCAGAGTTGTCAGGAGGAGCTGAAGGGACACTTACTTTCTGAGTCAGAAGAGTGGCAGGAGCAGGGATGGATTAACGAACGGGCCTACCGGGCCCAGGGGCCCATGAGCTCAGGGGGCCCCTAGGCCAGAGCCTCTGCGTGAAGTCGCTGTTATGTATCTCTTATTTGTGGTTGAAAAAGGTGTATTTTATTCATTTGCTAATGGCTTTAATTCAGTGTACCTGTGCTGTGTTAGAAAAAGCTAGATTACTGTGACAGTGATCATGCATGACTTTTTTAGGACTGCTAAGGATGCCCTATGCTATATATTCCCTCAAAATGGCAAACCTGTCTTTGTCATGGTTTTCATCATTTTTAGGGGGAAAACGTCAGTAGCAATCTATAACAAAAAGATATGCTTATCGTACATACACTATAGAAACTATTAAAAAACTGATTCAATTAAATGAATAATTTCTTATTTTCTTTGTTATTTTTGTCATGTACAGATATAGAATGATGATTGCTGGGTAATATGTAGCCTATCTTGTCCAATGTCAAGTCTCTATTTGATCATGTGATGAGACGATACGATATAGCTAGTTTAGGCGCAGAATCTGACAGTCAAGACCTACAAGCAGGCACAGTAGGTTACACCTGCTAAACGACGCCTTTCAAACATAAAAGTGGTGATGCATGATCTGATTTTTCAATGGACAGGATAGCCAGCCCATTCAGCCTCTCCTGCCCCATGCTGCCCCTCAGGTAGGTCTTAATCAGTTTCAATTTGGAAAAGAATCACTCGGCTGTTGCCCTGTCACATGTAATGTCAGAAACAATAGCGGGGCAGTGCACACCTCACCGAAGGTGGATGTTACGGAGTAAACTTTGACATCTTTGCTTTCCCAATACAATAGCCAAAGTATTTAATTCGACCGTAAAATCCAACACATTGTGTGTGCGTGCGTGTTTTGCAGGCGTACAATTTTTTTTTTCGCGGAGGGGGGGGCTTCAGCTACTTGGTCTCGTCGGCCAATCCTCGCCTTTCAAATCCATTCTCAGTATCCAATCCAGCCGCGGAACGAGAATGGACCTGGGCCAATAGCGGCGCTTCTCTTCATACTCGAGAACTTGGCTTGAACTTGTGTGACGTTACGTTGCCAAGTTACGCAGACGCAAGCTCCTCAAGATGGCTGAAGCTACGACAACTCGTCAAAGTCAAAGTAAGTAAGTAAGTAAGTAACTAACCATGACATGTTTTTATTTTTCTCTTAGACGGACACACGTTTCATGTCCATATTGTATTGATTGACAAGCCTAACTAACGTTAACGCTTTCACTAAAGATACGTGCACCGATGTAACGGTTACATTATGAACTAGATTATGCTACGTCTTATAACTACAACATTGTTATGAATGGAAACAGCCATGTGTAACTACTATAATGTTACTCTGAGCTGAAACAGCCAAACGGCCGAGTATTGGCAGTGATTAAAGTAGTTGTTGAAAGCTTGTATCAGTAAGCTAACCATCTAGTTAGCTTGCTATCTGTGTATGACGCCTGACCAGCGTTAAGCTTCGTTTCTCGTATATCATACAACTACTGTAACTGATCATGCATAATATGATTGCTATTGATAACGATAACGGTACAATAGTGTTTGTTTATGTGCTGCAGTGTCTCAGTGTATTGTTCAAAGCATGCTCACATTCAGTGTTTACTTGTTGACTACTGTACCTATTTGCTTATTGTACCTGTTGTATGGTTCTAGTTAGTTAGCTCATAACATTGATTTAAATTATAAGCAGTTATTATAAATGTGTGCTGTGTATTTATTCTACATACACTTACTGCTGTAGGGAAAAAAAGTGCGTAATATTAAACATCACTGTTATCAAATTTCAGATCACAAAGAAGCTGACTGGCCGTGGCAGGGGGACAGCTCTTTGGATGACCTCCATTGGCAACGAGGTTGGCTAGATCCTAACCAGTGTCGTGACAGTGCAGGAGGGGCTGGGACTGGACAGGATGGAGTGATGGAGCGGTACCACCAAGCAGCTGTTCTACCCCCAGTCCTGCTATACGTGGACTGTGGCCGCTGCGTGAGTGAGGGGGCGAGTAAGCTGCAGACCAGGTACACCTGGCACTTCATGAGGAGGCGGGCTGTCGGCGGCACCACCACCGATGCTCTACCACACCTTCATGGGCTGCCTGTCTGCATGCACCTTTGAGTGGGATGCAGGGGACCTCGCTCTGTTGCGGCAGATGACGAGGGAGCAGCTCAGGCAGGAAGGGGTGCTAGCCCTTACTGATCTTCTGGTGGACAGGAGAATAAGTAGGAGGGAGTTGAGCCAGTACTGCTGCAGGAACTGGTGGGTGGGGAACCTGACTGCTGCTGCCTCCAAGCTCCTCCCTGACTGCTTCCACCATGCTGCAGCCAGGTGTCCAAGCCTCTCCTGATGAGTCTGGGTTATGTACATTCATAATTGTGTGTAAAGAAGTAAAATCACTGTATCTGCATTTTGTCCCACGTCTGTTTACAAAATGTGTCACTCATCAGTTTTTATGTTTTTTTTTTCTTTCTCAGGCTGTGGATGACTCTGGGGTGCCAGGCATGGACCGAGTTGACAGCATGGCAGAGTATCTGGTGGAGCTGAGGCACCAGCTCTCTCTGGCCCGCACCAACCAGCAGGTCAGGAATATTTATTGTCTTACTACTTTCCCTCTGTGCCCTGTCATACATATTCACACTCATGTTTTTGTCTTTTCTCACGGGCTGCTGTAGACGTGAGCCACACCACCCACCCTGGTACAGTGGCACAACAAGAGGGTGTAGAGGCAGGGCAACGTGGTGGTGCAAGGACTGGACCTGCCCAGCCACTTGTCTGTGGCGACTGACCCTCTCCTCCCTGCTAATGTGTGCCCACCATCTGCACCCCCCCCCAACCAGGCCCAGTTCACCAGTACCCCCAGGCTGGCAGCACCGTGGGCCAGGCACAGGTGAAGAGGAAGGTATCGTCCGCCGTCGCACCGGCGGCTGTGAACTCGTGCCCCCAGCGAGAACTCTTCCCTGCTCCACCCTCGGGCCCTCAGCTGTTCATGCTGGGTCCAGTGACCTCACAGGGGCCTGTGCTGGGTGCTGCTCCACAGGCTCTGGGTGCCAGCCTCTCCTCTGCCGCTCCTGCTCCAGTCCGAAAACGGACCTGCGGTGTTCTGCGCAACACGTGCAAGAAATGTGGGCAGTTAAGGACAGCGGAGACTGGACACAGCCAGTACAAGGACATTATATACTGCCCCTCTGTAGAGGCTGTTCCCAAGGAGCAGTGGTTGGAGGCTAAAAAAAAAATGCATGAAAAATAAACGAATAAATTGTCCCCCCCCCCCAGAGGCATGGACACTGGCTTAGTGCCCCTCAACCCCTTTCCCTCCCAGTTTCACACTTTCTGTATATAGTTCTGTATATGTTTTCTGATATATATTATTATATTGTATATATATATTATGCTATAGTTGTTGTTGTTGAATTTGTTATTGCAAATAAAAGTTTGTTTACAACAAAGATTTATACATTGTTCTTTTGTGAATAGAAGGACGTATTAATTGGAACACAAATATTTTGTGAAACAATTAAAGTACCTCACACATAACTGTACATGAACTTGCATTGAAATATTCAATGTAGATTTATAAATATCTCACTAATATAAGGTAAATTAAAAGTAATATGCAAACAAATTGTGATTTCCAGTAAAAATTGAACTTTGCAGTAAATAATGCACAGCTAAATTTCTGCTAACGGTGGGACTCGAACCGGGAACTTTGGGGTCAACTCTTCTCTCATAAATGCATATATGTATTGAAATATTCAATGTAGAATTATCCATATCTCACTAATATAAGGTTAATAAAAGGTAATATGCAAACAAATTGTGATTTCCAATAATGAAAATGAGCTTTGCATGAAATAATGCAAACCTCAATTTCTGCCAACGGTGGGACTCGAACCTGAAACCTCTGCTCTCATAGTAATGCATACAAAATCAGAAGTTAAATGTTTTAAAAATAATTTATGATGTACATCAACATTAAAAAACTTTACTCATGGAGGATTAGGCCATACAAAATCCCTTCCTTCTTTTTCCCCCTCCTTTTCCCTTTTTTCTCTCTTTTCCCTTTTTTCTCTCTTCCCCCCTTTTTCCCCCCTTTTTCCTTTCTTCCCCCCTCATGGTGTGCGAGTGTGCCCCAGCTTTGGCGCATGTCCAGGCCCAGGGGCCCGTGGTTTCTTAATCCGTCCATGGGCAGGAGTAAGCATGACAGGGTCACCCGCAGTCATGTCTGAGCAGGTCTTTAGAGAGTAAGATGCAGTGGGACCTTGGATGTTGTGGATGAAGTGTCAAAGAATTTGGAGCAAGCCAAAGATCTATTGCTTTGTTCATCCCGGATAATGTATGCTGTCATCACCTTGTCATTGAGTCCTCCAGGATAAACTTTGGCTAAAAGAATCAATGAGCAGGACCTATTAATGAGATCTACGCCACAGCCCTGTGTGTTCTGAGTTGTGACCTCTATGGTTTGTGTGGGTCTGGCTCCCCACCATGCAGAGGTCCTTTGACCCATGGTGCTGGTCCTGGATGGGGAGCAGAGAAGTGTCTGTCGCTATCATAATCAGCACATTTCACAGTACATTGGCACTGGCGCAATGCAATGTGGAGATCCAACCTCTTTGAGGAAGTTCTTTTGTTCCTCTATAGGTTTTGCACAAAGTGCATGGGACTTTTTTGCGAAGAATGTGTTTTTTTGTGGATATAACATCTCCTGCCAGGATCATCTGCTTTCTTTCTGCGTCTGTCTTAGTCAGAGTGGGCAGCTGCAGACACATCTGTTTGCGGACAGAGAACTCCTTCGACCTGCTAGCTTTCCATGGAGACTTTTCTGCTTTGCTGGAGTCTGTTTGGCCAGCGAGTATGAAGCTGGGGTCATTTGTGATCAGTGCTTGCTGGTGGAGGAAGGCGAGCTGGACCCATGAGACTGCCACTTGTCCTGTAGGCCATACGGTTGCTTTTGAACTATAGGGTTGATGCCTCTGGTTGTGTCATCAGTAGATCGCTGAGATCCCTCAGTTTAGAGTATCTTTGTTGCTGATTTTGGGGAAGCTATCTAGTTTCTGGAACAAAACTTTCGCAATTACCTCAGCTGAGCCGTAACATTCATCCAGTCTGATTCATATAATCTTCAGTCCATTAGCTGGTTGGTTTATGTGGACAGATCTAATGTGTTTAACATGCTCCGCTGACTTTTGCGTCTTTTAGGTCTAGGTCCCTTACTGCATTCAGATAGGAACACCGCCAAGCTCTGATTAATTGAAGCAGGCCAGTTGTGACAAGCTCACGTCATGCTAGCAATCTTACAAAGTCTGCCATGTTGGAATCAGTTCCATGAATGGGCTGCAGAGCATAACCGTGAGGGCGAGGAGAGGACCGCGTGGAGAGGCCAGCCGGCGTTCTTCATCATCGTCATTGAAAGGCCGGCTGTGTGATGGAGTGTGATCCTCGTTTGGAGTGAGAAACGGGTTCTGAGACTTACATTTACCTGGATTATGAAAGAGAGTATCATGATCGTGAGTATAAGCAGCTTTCAATACTGAGACATGAGTTGTGGACAGACAGGATGGTAGGTGACTCAGCGTGTGACCGCTTTGCCTCGACTTGAAATGGTGGATTCTCCTCTTGTGCTTAACTCCTTTCCTTGCATTCTTTAGTTGTCTCCTCCACATAATTGTGTGTGCAAATGTCAAATGAGTCAAATGATAGCAGCTATACCCTTCATTATTGGTAGTGACTGCTGCCTCCAACGCCTCTGCCTTTGCCACAGCTACAGCAATATCCTTTTCTATGGCCAGCATCTCCGTTGATGGCTCCAGAACTCTCTCCATTCTAATTCTGATCTCCACAATATCAAGCTTGCGTTGGCAGCTTTAGCTTTAGCCGTGACTGCTGCAGCAGCAGTACTAGTGAATGATGCATCAGACCTAGTCTTCAGGACATTCAAGTTTTACAATATACGTATATATTTACAGACACTGTAGTTATTGATGTCTGACACCAGTTGCCACAATCACATGAACTGTGGTGTTTTGTTTGTAGAGTGCTTTTCACTTTCCTTTCTTTCCCTCTTCTCGCTACTGAGCGAGGGCACTGGCAGCAAGTATCAACACCTTCCTTACATTACGACTCTGAAGATGGTTAGTATAAAAGAACAGAACAATCCTGTCCGTCCCCGACCGAGACGGACGGTTCACTTGGTCCCCGGGCGCTGAGAAGCTGCCCACTGCTCCTGGAGGATCCTGGAGGAGGGACGATCCGGGATGGGTTAAAGGCAGAGCAAAAATTCACGGCGACCTCAGGCCTGCGTGTGCGTGTGTGTGTGTGTAGTGTGTCCTGGTCGCCTCCATATATAACACGTGTGTGTTGCTGACTGCAGTCAGCCTTGTTTGTAGTCCACAGGTTTTACAATGTTGGAAGCTGTGAAATTACAAATAAAAACATAAATCTCAAATTAGTGGAATGTACTTTCATAGTCCTTTACATGAATACGTTGTTCACTGCAGTACTAAATAACATTAAAACTAGCCTAACACTAGCAGTTAACTAGTCATTACAGAGAACATAAGCGGTTTCTCCAGTTGTTTTGATTAACTGAACAATATTGTGACTAAATGGCATAAACTTAACATATATCTAAAGATAAGTAAAGATAAAACTCAAACTAAGAATATACATACGGATGATGCCACAAAAGATGAAAGCAGATGTAAATGAGTCGTGGGGAACTCCATCAACATGTCAGCTCCATAGACAGTGGGTGTTTCTCAAAGTCAAGGAAGGATCTTTGATGAATCCTAGAGGGCTGTGTTTCAAGGCTGTTACGTCATCCAATCCCGCCAAAGGACTGTTCCGATGTCTAGGATCCTTCGAATTCAGCCAAGGGCAGAGTCCTTTATTCCGATAATTCTCAAGAATGCAGTTGGAGTATCCTCTGCATTCTTACAGCACCCACAATCCTATGCGCACATACCAGAACCTTTAAATCAAAAAGTAGCATGGAATTTGAAGGTGGGACCTTTTCAATGTCACACATCTGCACACTCGCTACACTGTTCCATTATTTGTTCTCCGAATTCTAGGAAGGAGTCTTGCCTTGCCTCTGAAGGAACCGACTTGGAAGGACCCATCATACCAAGGAAGTATCCTTGACTTTGAGAAGCAACTGGTAACGCCCTTTGCATATGTGAATACTGCTAATAGCCTTCAATAGCTTTCAGACTGCTAAGAACCTTCAAAAAACATGTGGACCATACAGGAAGTATTCATTTGGAACATGCTGTAATACACCGTGTTAATATTCAAATGAAGAAATGAACAGTAGTCGACTTCTCAGGTTGACCTGCAACCTCCTTGCTATCTATCACATTAAAGTGTTTGTTCCTGGTGAAGAAATGTACTGTTCACAAAACAGTTTTATCATGTTTTCATCATGTTTTACTATCTTAAAACAAAGAATACCACTGCTGACTGCTGCCTTGTAGTACAATATGAAAACAATATGAAAACACACTTTAAATACGTTTGCTGTATAGCAAAGTGATGCATGTATATCATGGAATAGTCTAACAGTGTTCTGATAAATCTGTGCATGAAAATGTTTCATTTTTTTGACCTGGCATAATATAGTCAGTGGCATAGTATAACACTTTATGATGCAGTTGAGCCCCTTCCTATTCACACACTATACTTTGTTATTAACCCAGCATCATGGTGTGAGTTTTGGATATTAGTGCAACATATATACAATCTGCAGTGTAAACGTTTGCCTCTAGCAATGCAGGCATTTCAAAACTGAGTGCACTAAATAGAGCTAGTCATTTTTGGCAGGTGTGAATGTGCCCGCTTTGGTGGAGCCCCAAGTTTTCAGCCAAAATATGGATTCAATTAATGACTCCACCGGATCAGACTGTAGTCTAAGGCTGATACATTTCAATGCGAGTTCCAAACTCCCCTTTATCATAAATATGACAAAAACAACGTTTTTGTGTGGGTGTGGCTGTCTGTGAGGTCAAATACTGGAGATCAGCAATTATATTTTTGGCACTGTTTTTTCACGGCAAAACATGGGTTACTATGGGCGTCACTAACAGTCAATCAAGAGGTTGTGACCTTTCCACTGAAATGTATTCCAGGGAATACGACAAAGTGCTTTTAAGTCTTTTATCTAATGAAAGCAGTCGTACATAAGCACATCTGCCAGCTTAAAACTAAATAATTATTCGAGATGAATGCAAATATACATATGTAGGCACAGGACTGGGGTCCTGCCTCAGGATTTAGGTGAAAGCTTGTGTAAATCTATTCCGTCAACCAAACAATGGTTCAGACAAGACATGCTCAAAATGCCCCTCAAAATGATTGAACCTGGTACATACTAACTAATACATTTGCACTGCTGATTCTATGATCTTTCTTTGTGAAAGCTGTGTGTAATTAAGGTAGTAAAATTATAGCGCTGGTGGAATGTCTTCCAAGAACCAGAGCTCTCCTACAGGACCTTCAGGTGTTTCACATTATCTGTTTTCAAAGGGGAGCTGGCCCCATTCTTAACTTAAAACTGGAGCCCCCTTTCACACTCCCCCACCCCAGCCACACTTGTGTGAATGAGTGAATGTTGTGAAAAACATTTTGAAGTCTTGCGTGATGTTTTACTGGTTGACATTTATGACTAGTCTGGTCACACTGGTCCCTTGGCGGTGGTGTTATTCTCCATTTTGCTTCGAGGGAGGCTTGTCAGGTTTTTAACCTTAGGTCATTTGAAAGCAACCACAGACATTTGAAACCATTTAAAACCCAATTATTTTGCCTCCTAAAGGAAGTATTTGACACTGTAACTGAAGCAAAAACACTCTACATCCTTTTGAGTGAAACTATAATTCTTTTCCTCTGCTGACATTTTCAATGGTGGAAAAAATAACAATCTTACATGATGGGGAAGTATCTCAAACAACCAGAGCGGGTGCCCTCAGCCTACCCTTTCGCTACGGAATGAAAAACCTGCTGTGAAACTAAACAGACTAGAATTTTAGCTTGTGGTAAATAAATGGCTATCATTGTTTCCTGCTTCAACAGGAATGCCATAAACTGTTTCTGTCACCGAGTGTGTATGAAATGGGTGGCAGAGGAGTCTCGTCACATGGAGAGAGGCACAGTCTGTTCCAGCAGGGTGATAAACATCAACAAGCTGCCCGCCCCTGCCAGCTAACACGTCCAATATGGTGCTTCAGCACGACAGTCACACTCATGTTTCTGCTCAGGGTTACACAAAGGAAGTTACTGTCAATAAGGGTTTGGGGATTTTGCCCAGAGGCACATCCTCTGACTCGTAGCTCTCCTCGGGTCCTATATGAAATGTAAGGAATGTTCAAGGACAGACTATTTTTTTTCTTTTCATCTTCAGACTGAAAAGCGAGTGAGTGAATACCAATGTTTAGCAGTCTGCTGTCATCCATACCACACAAGATGACTGAGATTCCATGGCTGCATGTAATAATCACTAGACATTGACTGTGTTTTATTTCTTAATAATTTTACTGTTAATAAAGCCTGGTCACCAAAAGGGGGTTTCTCTTCATTGTTAGCACTATAATGTGTATATATATTAGGGGTGGGAATCTCTTGGCACCTCACGATTCGATTCGATTCCGATTCAGTGGTCAACGATTCGATTCTAAACCGATTATCGATTCTACACCGATTATCGATTCTAAACCGATTATCGATTATCAATTCTAAACCGATAAAACGATTATCGATGCATGTCGATTTTTAAAACATCTGAGTTTGCTACTCAGAGTCTCAAATCACTTCCTACTTTGTGTTTGATAATTAAAGAAAATCAACAGATGAATTACCTTCTCTATTTTTTATTAGAGAAAAAGCTTTCCCTTGTCACAATTATGACTTTCAATGAACAATGCAATAATCGATGCAGCTTGCATTTCAACACAAAATGAATGTGTAAAAAAAAAAAAAAAAAAAAAAAAAATTTTTTTTTTATTAAAAAATCTATTATGAACTTTTCTGAATCGAGACAGAATCGTTCTAGAGAGAATCGAGAGAAATCGAAAAATCGATTTTTTTCCCCACCCCTAATATATATATATATATATATATGTAACTGTAACTTTAATAAAAAGAATCCCATGCAAAACAGAGTAAAGTATCTATATACATTACCACTATGATGCCTTGGCGTAACGTTAAAGACACAGTACATGTGCTTCATTCCATGGAGCCATCTGGCACTCTCCCAGTGCGCTGCCACGTCTGAGAGGCTGAGCTCCCTGCCCCACGCTCTGGGCTGTAACCGGCCTTCACGGCAGATGATGTGCTCCTGCACAGCAGCCCCTCTCTTAAGGGTCAGCTGCTGCACAGACCCTCTCTGCAACATGGCAATTAACAGCATTCCTCACATAGCCCCCAGTGGATCAAATCAAAACCAGTTTAACATCTCGCAAACCTGAAAACCATGAACTCATCAGTCCCCCGCAAAACATGCTAATTGATAAAAATAATGCATACAGACAAAGAAAAATTGATTAACATGAGAAAAATATGGGCCTGACATGGAAGTGACTACTTGTATCACAGGGAGTGTTTTTGAAGAACGAGTAGGCAAGCTGGATAAAGAGGGGTTTGTCTCCCCTATGTGTCCGTAAAGGGAACTGCAGTATTTCATAAAGGAAGATAAAATTAGGTTAAAACAAGTTTGCATGATTTTGGTTAGCAGTCAAAAAAAACTATTTGACTAAGGTCTACTGATTTTTTTATATATATATATAGCTACAGCATATATTGAATGTAACGAAAACGGTAAAATACAGTGTTTTTGCTTTCTGGTATTGTCTGGGAACATCATAAAAGAAAAATAAATTCCTCTTATTTTGAATTTCCAACCATGCTTTTCAGCTGCTCTTCCTAGATGGAGCTGAGGTACATCTGTCAGAGGCAAATGTGCAGCAAGTCATCTGGAAACTGATCTCAATTAAGGCACTATGGCACACTGGCTGGCAGCTGAGCCCCCTAGTCCCAGATGAGATTTTTCATCCCCCAGATATAGTCATAATATCTGAGCCAGTGGAGGGCATCAAATACTGACCTCTGAAGACATATTCATTACTGAAAGGAGAATGAGAAAATTACTGCCAGGAAGGTGTTTACATTTTTTATTTTTTTATACTATTTTCCACATTCAAATATAGCCAATATATTGAGAAGAGTCTTTACCATTGTGTCACTGAAATATTCAGAGCAGTGAGATGGATTTGAAGTTAGAATTGTAAATCATTTTAGATAAGACCGTATGATCACAGCTTCCAATTTCTTTGCTGAGCCACAAAGGCTCTCTAGTCATCATGAAAACATGCAGATATATTTAAATACCCTTGTGCCGGGGAAACACAATATTTCCCTCAGCTGTCAGCCAAGCGGCCCTTAAGTGTTACTCTAGGGTTAGCCATGAATTATTAATTTACCTTAAAAGACATTACAAAACCTCTCTACACAAGGGAAAGGCGAGGCTATGCAGTGGGGAGAAAGTGTCGGTGCCCGGGTTTGACATTAAGAGCTGAAGTGGTGCTTATCAGAGAACCGTGCTGCTGCTGGTTTTGTGGTGTTTTGTCTCTCTCCCTTTCATTATCTCTCTCTCTCTCTCTCCCTTTCATTCTCTGTGTGTGCTTGTAAAATGTGGTATGTTGCACAGTGGTACTGCAAACCTGTCATAAATGAGTGATAAGCAGATCACCGTGCATATGGAACCCATTCAGAGCTTTGTAGCCCCAGGCTCTTTGCCTTCACATGCACTGTACTGCCGCTCTCCCACCATCTCTGGGCAGTCTGTATTAATACACAACGGTACAGTAGAGACAGAGACAAAGACAAAGACAAAGCCAAAGCTCTCCCCCACATACACGAGCGCAGATGCACGCACGTACACAAGCATAGCCCACACAGAAGCAGCTCATTTGATTAACGAGTGGAAACCAAATGCTGTTTCTTAAATCAGCCAACTATGAATTTTGTTGATAGTGTAACACTAATCCTGTCGACAGGCTCTAGTTAAACATATTAGGCAGCACTGGATGTTCTTCATAGTTCTGACACTGGTTTTTCCAGACATCTCTGGATCAAATGGCTTTTATTAGATAATGTGTCAGTAACTGAACATTTAATGAACATTTAATCAAACAACTAGTACAACTGAAATGTTACAAGTGTGTTTGAAAGTGAATTGGGGAAAAACAACAGTCTACATTAGAACTGCTTATTTAATACTTGACATGAGACATGGTTCATACAAGGCTCTTGTTAAGTGTTATGTTTGTGCAAAGGAAAGGAGAGACGAGGGGATACAAGAACAACCAGGGACATCAATATGAGGCAAACAGGTCTGAAATGTTCAAATGTATCTTCCAACTTCAAATGTCTCTGAAATTTCTAAAATGTCTGTGTTCCAGCACTTGATATTTGCAATATTCTTGTTTGAAACTGAGCAGTCCACATTCACTTCAGTGCAAGCACGCATACACCTTCAAAGACTCTGAACTCTTCACAACAGACAAGCACGCTGTAAAAAACAGGTACTTTCCCATGGCTTCGGATGTTTCCATCAATAGTTAATTTGAAATATACAGTAGATTTTACTGTGACATCTTTACATTGCATATTTAATATACAAACAATATATACAACTTAAGCCTTTCAAAACAAAGGAGAAAAAAAGCTGTTTTATGGGGTCCATGATATGCCAACATGTTGAGGTTCTATTTTGGCATCTGAAACATATGGTGTGTGGTTGTACAGTGAAATTTAAATAAATTATAAGGACAGGCAGGACTAAACGTGGCATATACCAGGAACAAAAGAACGGTGCTAAAACCTCCTGTCCCTAAGTCTAATAGCTAGCCTGTCTGTGCAAACTCACTGAGGTGGACAGCATCAAGATATGTGCAGCCACATAACTGCTCACTTCTAGATTACATCTAAAAAAAATACATATTTTTTAGCGATATTATATTATATTCCATTCTTAACCCTGATTAGTCCAGTGCTGTACCTCAGCTATGGCTCTATGAAATGTCTATATGATAAATGTACTCCGCTGTACTATCTGCACCTCATCCAGACTGGGTGGTGGAATACCTTTATCTTAATACAGCCTTGCAGCTGTACATGATGTATTTTCACCACGGTGAAGACTGAACTTAGTTGTTTCTCTACAGCGCTACAACACATCTGTCATACCAGTGGTTCCTCAACTATCTTCTCTCCAACACAGAGGACTAATCCCCGAAGGATCTACGTTTCCATTTTCTCTAATTGACCATCCTATGCAAGCACCAGTATCCTATGAGTTGACCAACGTTCTGTTGCCCCTTCCTTCACACTGTTCTGGACTATGTGGAACATCAACGGTCTCAGTACAAGACGAGTCACACTGAAGTCCGTTCGTGATTGCTGGTTTCTATATATGTGTATCTTTTTTTTACATTATTATTGCTTGGAACCTCTAGGGGTTCTGAAATGGAAGAATTACATACATTTTAAAAGGCAGCCATCATTTTTTTATCATCATGGAGCATGTTTGAGAAGAGCAGAAACTACTGTTCAATCTAATCCAGCATAACAGTGTGAGGATAAAATGGAACATTACAGAAGAATGGTTTCCATAGGGGCCTGTTTTTCTTCCCAGCTTGTTTCATGAAACAATTATCAAATTAGTACAGTGGCATCAGGATAGGTCCGTTCTAAACTGCATCAAACTTTCAATAAATAAAAGGGCCTGTTTCGCATTGTCTCCGATGTGATCAAAGACAGCGAGAGGCCTGTGCAGGTAGGCTCATCCTTCCAGTGGTAGACTCAAGCCCTGAGTTATCTGTAAAAACAAATGTTGACACAATATAAAAAATGTAACATTAAATGTCAGGGAAAATGATGGGGAGATCGTGATGGTGATGGACTAGCAACACAAGAGAGAGGAGAATTGTGATGTCTGACGTGATGCAATCTGAGGATGATGTAAGGTAATACTGCAGAATTCTTTTCCCCTCACAGAACAGTGCCAGAGCGGCTCTTTATTTCATTTGGTATTCTGCCCTTACAACAATGCACCATGTGAACCGCAGTGAATTAAATCTCCCATGATGCACGGGTAATATTTGAAGACAGCAGTAGTCAGATCAGTACCTTTCCCTCAGGGTCAGGGCTGGGTTGTGGTTGAGGAACGACAGTTGCTGCTCAAGGCTACACACACGGAAGGCTAGGTAACAGGAAGACAGGATGAGAAGAATGATCCTGCAGAATACAGTCAGAAAGAGAGAGCAAGATAAAGAAAGAAAAGGTGAGAGAAAGTAAGAGGGGGAGCGAGAGAGGAGGAGACTATTAGTACACGCATCTAGTTTGAATAATTAAGTAATTTTGTTTGTAGAATTAGCATGCATTAAATGTAAACAAATGTACTACATCAGCCTAAACACTAGATGGCAGCATTGGGGTCTGATAGAGCCCTGTTACAAAATCTGCCTAGTAACTCTACCGCCATATCCTTAAAGGGAAACATGCATTCTCTGTGATAATGACATACTCATATATGGTATATTCCCTTAAGGACAGAAGCAGAGAATAATACTGAAAGAAAATCATTCATCATTCAAAGATCCCAGAGGAATCGTATACCTGCAATCGTACAAGGAACACAGAGTAGGGGTGGATTTTTTAAACCCATAATAAATTGATGAAAATGTTCAAACATTAATACCACACCGTTCAGCACATTAATATTAAAAGCCAGGTTCTGCAGATGGAGC
>NW_024880325.1:0-25000 GCF_900700415.2 Clupea harengus
CACTACAAGGAGAATACCAGGTGAGCTATGACAACATACATTACTCATACAGTTCCCCATTAAGTACCAGCTCCCTTTCTAAATGGGAACTGTTAAAGTCCAGGTTTAGAGGCTTAAAATCCATTATCTCTCATTCATCCATCCATTAATTAATTCATTCATTCATTTATCCACTGACCCATCCATTCATCCATTCATCCAACTATCCATCCACCTATTCATTCATGCATTCATGTGTTCACTGATGCATTAAGACATACAGCCAAGTAAGAGACTCTACATACTGTCCATGTACAATAGATACTGACTCTTCACAGGAGATGGGTCTTCCAGAACTGTAAAATCAGCTTCTAACTGGGCCATCGAGGTCCCATGCAAAGTAGGAACGTCTGTACACACATGAACGTCACTCATGTGTGTTCTACTCCTTCCAACTGCATGGACACCACATGCAGAATAGAGAACCTGGGCAGTACATGCCCCAGTGTGGGTGATCGTTAAGAGATAATGCAATAGTTAATAGTGAAGTGAAACCCAGCTCTTTCCTGAGCACAGAACCTGAACACCACCGTGGGACAAGACTGGTGTCTGGCTCTCCAGAGACTCATCCGCATCAAGGAGGAACAGATCCAGTGTGCCAACAAATGCCGCCTGCGACTGATGGTGCCAGGCAAACCAGACAAGTGAGTCATGCCCAAAAACAAGCTGTTTTTGTCCCAGCCATCTGGAGATACTCCCAATAGAATAGAATAGAAAAGCCTTTATTGTCATTGTATTTGCGTACAACTAAATTTGGAGCGCTGCTCCTGTTTGTGCGACGAGGGACAACATATAACACAACGATAGTACAAGTAGCTAAAAAAAAGTACAAATAGCTAAACAAAAATACTTCCCTGAGGTGCTTTACAATAAATACAATAACATTTAGTTTATGCACATGTGTAAGGTGACTGATATGTGTGTCACTAATCAGTGACTTGAATCGACTTGAATAAAGTGATTAGTGCAGTAATATTGCACAATGAAATTCCTCGTTTAGTGCATGTTTGTATTCAGTGTTATGAGGGAGTCGGGAAAAAACTGTCCTTTAGACGCGTGGTCCTTGCTCTGGAAGGCCTGTACCGTGTGCCCGAGGGCAGGATAGTAAACAGGTGGTGGCCTGGGCGAGAGGAGTCTTTCATGATGTTATTGGCCCTGTCGAGGTAATGGGAGCGGGAAATGATATCCAGGCAGGGCAGTGAGCAGCCATTGATTTTTTGAGCTGTGTTGATGACCCTTTGGAGGGCTCGCTTGTCTGCCGCAGTGCAACCGGAGTACCACGTCGAGATGCAGTTGGTCAGTACACCTTCAATAGTGGAGGGCCACCATCAGTTCACACTCTGGGTTGTTTTCTCTCAGTGTCAAGCCCAGTCCATGAAGCAGGAGGTGAAAGACCTACTGAGAGTAATGTTATTATGCTGTTTGTGTGAATCCAAACCATGGTTGGAACATCACTATGGTTTTAGTAGAGAGCCATGAGCCAGAATCATATAGTGCTGTGGGTGGCTGTTACGTGTTCATCCTTTTGAATGGATGAGCAAAAATTGTAAAAGAGGGGGTGGTGTCTGGATTTACTCACGCTGCGGCTAACAGAACAGCCTGTGGGCTATGCTTGGACTCTTTGGCATTGTTGTGGTTGTTGGATGAGCTGGTCTCAGGTCAGCTGAAACATGAGATTCCTGTTAAATCTTTGAGCCTGATGTTGTCTATAGATCATAGCGTGGCATAGTGTTCCTTTTCAGCTGTGATTGAATTCTTCAGTGTGCAGAATGGAATGCTTAGTGACCTGTAGAATATAAACAGCGGGTCAGATGAGTCCACTGGTCGAGACATTCTAGAATTGTATATAAATATAGTATATATATGTGACGTACATCTACAACAATACTCCAATTGGATTTATCTTACATCTACAAAAAGGCTGAAATTGGATTTGTGTCTCTCTTTCTCTGCTTGTATGTGTGTGTGTGTGTGTGTGTGTGTGTGTGTGTGTGTGTGTGTGTGTGTCTAGGTCTGGGCGTCCAGTCAGTTTCATGGTGGTGTTCAACACTCCAAATTCACTCAGCAAAATCTCTTGGGTCAACCGCCTGCACCTGGCCAAGATTGCACAAAGTACGTAGACAGAGCCACATATACATTGATAGTTACTCATTTAAACATTTCCATGATAGGAACTAGTATATTTGTTTTGCAGTTACAGCTAACAGTTGTGGATTTCTTTGTTTGTTTGTTTTTATTGAAAAGATAATTATTTGATCAATGGGAATGTTCTGTGCAAAAAAAATCATCCCTTGATAATGGAAAGTGGAGAAAAGTGGAGAAAGATCTTTTCATTTCTTTTGTGGTGTCAGTTCTGGTCTTTGCTTTGTGCCTCTCCACCTTTTCACAGTCCTGTTTTTCTGTCTGAGGTATGTGACCGAATCTGACTCACTGCAATCTCTGTTTGTGTAGGAGAGGAGAACATGCCCGGGTGGGTGTTTGCAGATGACGATAATAAAACCAAACCTCCGTTCTGGTGCCCGCTGCTCGCCTGTCGAATGCCAGCATTCACCATAAAGTCTAAAGACTTGAAGGTCAGATATTCCAACGGGTACTTTTCATGGTTTTGGAATAAGTAAGAGATATTATACTAATATCTGAGGAAGGAGAATGACCTGGCATTTTAGAGTTTCATTCCAATTTAAAATCTAATTGTAAAAACAGACCATGAAACAAAATGTGCTCAGAGTTCTCACTTTGAATCGATGTGGCGTCCACAAAAACCTTCCACTTTCAAGTATCCACAGCTTATGAAAGACAAACATCACCAATGGAAATATACTAGAATTAAACTTTACACTCATAATAGAATGATACCCCAGGCCATTTAAATAACTGTTATAAAGAAAGTGTATTAACTCCAAGCAGGTTGGAATCCAAGAAAGTTCTGTTTCTGCTGCATTTTATGAAATTACCTTTCCCTCTCCTAATTCTGTCCTTTCAACCAATATCCTGCCCAATATCTTTATCGGCTGGCTTGCAGGCTAAACTAAACTATATGAGAGCCAATATATATCATCAGCAGGGTAGATTAAATGGAAGGTGGTGGAATGGGAGCTACTTAGGGATGAAAATGAGCTTTAAAGCCCCTGAGGGGACCAGAGTGTGGAGGGCACCTGGCTCGGACTTGGCTTGGACTTCAGGGAGGAGACGCGTGAGTGGAGACGCTTGGAGGTGCGCTGAGCGCTCAAGCAGTGAATGATGGCCCCTGCATTGCTATAACCCTTCTTAAGGCCATGGGGATTTTCAGCATGAGATGTATTTGATCAGTGCTGATTTGGGGACCTTAACCCTCTGAGCGGAGCTCACCACACTAATCCTCCCCACTCACACACACACACACACACACACACACACACACACACACACACACACACACACACACACACACACACACACACACACACACACACACACACACACACACACACACACACACACACACACACCTTCCCCATCTAACCCCCACACCCATCCCAACGTACTAAAGATTTCCCATTCTTCAAAAGAATCACATTTTCTGTTGATGAACGATATGAAAGGAAACAAACTGCAACTGGTGAGAGAGTGATAGACACAGACAGACAGACAGAGAGAGAGAGAGAGAGAGAGAGAAAGAGAGAAAGAACAGGCAGATGTTTATCTAGGGTATCCTGCAAAAAAAATCCCCCAAGGGACAAAATATGTCTGACACCGAGGCCCTTTCCACTTGTTTAATTTAGTCTTTCATCTCCACACACTGCATAATGATGAAATGCTGCACAGTAAGAAGTTCAGCAGACACGCACAAAAAAAATGAGCTGTTAGACGATATGACGACAACTGTAAATCATAGTCAAGTAAAACAGCCGATCAGACATCACAATTATTCAGAGCTGAATGTGTCCCCGGCTACATTTTGAAAAGAAAATGGCTCGCCTGACAAAAGATAAGGAAATGAGTATTTCCAAAGCGCTGAGTTATGTACATATTAAAAAAGCTTCCTTATGTCTGCGAGACGCCAGGGGGAAATGGGGCTGGCTGGAGAATAACAGGCATGGTTTTAATGGATATTCCACTTTAAAAAGACTAACATCTCCCCCAAAATATCCTCTGTGGGTTGTACATTTCTGTGTTTTATGCAGATTGCACAGCGCCCCCCCCGCAATCCTTGTCTACGTTTCTCTAAAACAGATTTATTCACCTACAAAAAAGACTTCCCTGTTGTCCCTGTATTTACCAGTAATTACACAACATGTTGCATAATGGTCTATTGTCTCTGACAATTAGTCTGTAGCATGGTTTTAAGCGCCAGACCGATAGAATTTAATTAGAATATCAACCAACACTCTAATAGGGTGTTTTTCTCGGTAACCAGCTTTGTTCGTTAACAAGAAGAGCGGCAGCAGCGGCTTCTCAAGCAAAGCAAGGGCAATGGATGCATAATGGCATACTGTTGCAACTGGCATAATGCTAAGAAGAGGAAGATCAGATGGAGACGATTGTGAGCTATGAATGCTAACCGCATTCAAATTATTATTGGAGCCACTGATGATGTCCTACCAACTCTGCACAACCTCAGTCAGTGGAAGACGGGAAGTTGAATTTGCAAGCTGTGTATGGGCTCATTAAAAATGTATTCTGTCTGGTTGTAAAACTTGCTTGACCTAGGGCTGCTACATGTGGAGACATAATCAGGTTTTTAAATAATTGGTTTCAGTGTTTGTTTGAGAACAAATGAGTTTTCATTGTCATTGCCGATTAATGACAGTGAAAGGAGATTTTCTTTTGTGTGCGAGGGGCAGAAGGTGCCTACACTAGGTGCCTACAAACAGGACTGACACATGGAGCAAAGCACGCGGCTGGAGGTAGCTGGCTGAGGCCAGAAGGCAACTTCAAGTTCCATAACGTATTGTTGTGACTTCTATGAGAGGTAACGATTCCCTTTAAAGATGCGATTGAGGAAACCTTTGAAAGGAAGTAGCTAGAGGGTGCAGAATTGGTAGTGGAAGTGAGGGAACTAACGGTGTCTCAGCGGTGCTTGAGATATATACTGTATCTTGAGGTGTATCTGGTATTGACATGTGTCCTAATCCATCACGAGTATGAAGGGGGGTGGGTCTGGGATGCCAGATACCACTGTTAAGCCTTCTGTAGGAGTCGTGGGCCGAATTCAACCAAACACTGACGAAGGAAGGTGCCTACTTGTCAACCCCAGTGAAATACTCACAAAGGAATCTTTCTTATTGTTGTTGTTAAGCATTGTTAAGTATTGGGATGATGGTTGTAGTGCTCCCTGTTGTGTTAAAATACTTAGGCTAGGATGTAGGGTATTAGTACTTGAAGGTGACAGTAAGAGGTTTGGCACTGTGGGAAGTCCCCAACCAATAGCACAAGGATTTTAACAACATTTCCTGTGTATAACTCAAATCTGAGGTCCATGGACTTATTTCACCCATATCTGAAATGGTAAGAGCTAGGGCAGATTTCAGGCGGCTCCTTGTATGAGCTGTCAGAGTAACTAGGCTGACATTTGGGCTTGCGCCTCATGTGTCATGAACAAGCTTTTATGACGTTCGCTGCTTGACCATGAAAAATGCCCTTCTGAAAAAGTCAACCTGCCATCATTTTGTCTTCCTCTGAGGCTTTGTAACGGCAGTCAGAATGTATTTCTGATGCCCCCCTCTGTGTCAGTGGGAAACAAACCTCCTCTTTCATCAAAGACCAAAGAGCCAAAGAGCGTTTCATGCACATTCTACTTCTACGCATGTCTACAGTATAAAAAGTAATGTTGTTCCGATTCCATTCAAGCATCCTTTCTGAAAAAGGGATGTAAAGTAAGTGTGTGAAACCAAGGCACTCATTAAAGTAGTCAGTTGTAATCCAGAGGAAAAACTGGACTTAATCCCACGGTCTTTGCTTTACACACCACACTATGACTTTTGAATATTTTAAATGTGTTAATTAAACATTATGAAATAAGAGTCTAATATCAGAACTAAATCAACACTTAATCTTCGATGCTGCCTTTCACTGCAAACAAACTTATTTGCGCCTGAAGTTCGCGTCAAAGTTTCAGAAGTTTGCCGTATTTCACAAGATGCTTTCTACACTACTACCTTTCATTGCATGTAAACTTGTCTGACCCGCGTTGTAACCTCCTGGTGAACGAGCGTGGCTTAATTCATCATTCATGTCTCTTTTTCTGTGTTCAGCTGGAGACCGCTCTTCACAACCCAGTCCAGTGTGCTCTGCTTGGCTTCTCAGCCGCCAGTACCTCCCTGCCTCAGGGCTACCTGTGGGTAAGCGTCTTCCCATTGGACCTCAAACTCACACACCTCTGTTTTATGTTGAGCTCTGCTGCATATGCATCTCTGTGCTCGTGTCGTTGTTGTGTGTTATGTTCAGTACCCAGTTTGAACCCAGAGAGGAGGGGAGCGAGGAGTCGACTGACCCAAGTTTACTTTAAAAGCACGGAACTTTTAAATGTTCAATGAGCCGTGATCTCTCTAGACCGAAAGTGATTGAGGAATATGTATATGTATAATTTACCCGTTAAAGTTCTCCGAGCAGTAGAACGTCAGTTTGACCTGCAATATATTTTATTTAGCTAGTTCCCCAGACCTACGGCTTTAAGATTTTTTCCTAATCTAAAAGAGCATAAAAGCTTCGACTATTTTGAAGTTTGAGGTGAAAATTTGATCTTACCAGATCTAAGATTTAAATTATTTGTAGAACATTTTGAGATATGGGAAGAGAGGGTGAAAGCCATGGCTTCTTTAAAGCCATTCTGAAGTCTTCAGACATACTGTATATATCAAGAACTGAACATCAAAAAGACTCGGTCATGAATAGTTTATGCTCGTAGCTATATTTTTGCACCCTCTTGTTGGCAGGCACCCTCACTCCTTGAACTCTCCCAGGGTGTTTTTAGTGAGAAGAACTCCTCAGACTTCCGCCTCCACCCCCACCCCTCTCTCATGCCTCCTCTCCTCTCTCGTTCCCTGCGTAGGTGGGCAGCAGGGAGGCCGACTCCCGCGGGCAGGTGGATATCTTCTCCCTGAACCGAGCCACGCCGCGCTTGGTCAAGTCCTTCCCAGTGGGAGCGCCGGCGCTGTGCCTGGAGTACGTGACCAGGCCGGAGCGCGGAGACTCCGAGGAGGACGGAGGGGACGCGGAGGGCCTGGCTAAAATAGGCAACACCATCTGTGTAGGGTTAAGCGATGGGAGGTGAGTATGAGCCCGATGGGAGTGCCCGCGTGCGTGGAGCATGAATGACAATCGGCAAAACAGGTCTGCATAGCATATAGGATCTACATAAATGCTTTGTTCATGTACAGCAGTTTATAAGGAACAGAAAATGCATTAGATTTGCTTTGAAAGAGGAGCTGATCTGGTTTGACTGCAGGTTAGCTCAAATCCAGACCCAACCCTGACTCATTCGCTATCTAGGTCAGTACGTGTGCTCAGGAAGAAGTGCATCCACAATATGCTATGTGATATGTGATATTGTGTTTCTCACAAAGGGGTACCTTTCTTTTTCAGCATTCTAGTTTATGGTAGTGTGGACACTGCCACCCAGTGCCTGCAGACCTTCCAGAACCCTGAAGGTATTCCAGTTCTGTGCCTGCAACATTCTGCCAACTTCCTGTTTGCTGGGCTGACGAATGGCGATGTGATGGTGTATAACCGGAGGGGTGAAGGTAAGACTTCTTAATGGTCATCTAAGATCACTTAAAACATGAGGATGTTGTTGGATTATTTGTAGAGGATTACTGGTAAATATTCCCAGAGGTGTAAATACTGAATTATTTTCTCTCAATGAGAAATTGCCTCTATGCCATATTATAAATATCCTGTCAAAAATGTGGTCTCATTTTTCTCAGTGTGATGTAATCAATAATATGTTCTATTCTGTTCTAATCTACTGCCCATCCGTGATGTTTAAAAAGCATTAATAATTCAGTTGCTACAGATTAAATCGCAAACAAGTGTCTGAAACATTGCATCAGGCATTCTTCTGTACACTGTGTCCTTCAGTTCGTTCGTGTCTGAGTTATGTAAGCGGCTGCATTGTTTGCTGGCTGTGTTTGCAGATGGCCTTTGGGACCCGACCTCCAGCCGGCAGGTGACAGTTGGCCCGGCTGCCGTGAAGACCCTGCTGGGAGTGGAGGCCTCCGTCTGGGCCTGCTGTGCCAACCAAATCACGGTGATCGAGGGCTCCACCCTTCACACGCAAGTACGTCGGTCCAGCCATGTTACACTCTAGTGTGGAGAGAGACAACACTGTATTAGCTAAATATGCTAACCGAGGCAAAACAAAAACAAACAAACAAACAAAAAAACAAGGATGAGCCTATGAAGTCTCACAGTGGGAGCTGCCAAATCCAATTAATTGGTAATTTAGGGGCAAAGACCGGCCACCACACATCAAGGAAACGTTTTATCTCAAATACTTTAGCTGCAGCTTATTTGCAGCAGCTGATTTCATGCACACACTTCTGTCATGGTCCCCAGAGAGTCCTCATGAGTGTGTGCGCAGGTTACACACACCTGCGATGGATAAAGCTCTTGCATCCGTTTATTCATTTATTTATTTCATTAGTTATTCGTTTTTTCGCAGCACAGTGTTGTTTTTGATACTCTTTGCCCTTTCCTCACGCGAGCAGCAGTATGACAGAAAAAGCTCGAGCGAGCACATAAAAGGTATCTTCCCCGTCGAAGCCAAACAGCATGTTAGCTTGGTACCCTTTGATCACTTCTGACAGCTGAGCCAACCTCTCCATTTTGCCGCGAGGCAAGAACCCCTCCCCCCTCCACTTCCCCAAACTGCCTTCCCCCCCCCCCCCCTCCCACCCTTCTTCCCTGTGCAATGCTTAATAGCAGAAATAAATTTGGCTTTCTTCATTATAAATCTCTGGAAATTGGAAGAGGAAGAGCGCTGTGGGGCCACTCGAGGACAGGCGGGTGTGTAGCGCTTGGAGATAAATGACGGTCATCTCTTAATGTTTTGCACTCATTGTTGAATGCAGAGTGCTGTTTCAGGCTTATTTTTTTGGCTCTGTGTTTCATATCTGTTGGTGATTTCTCAAGCTGCTGGGAACCCCTACTCCTCCCCTCACTGCGTTCTAATTTATGAGCGGAATGGTGATCTAAGGATGTTTACGCCTTCGTTTGAAAAACACCTATTCCTTGGTTTTCTTTTTAGCCTGTAGGTACAGCTGACGCATTGAAAGTGATGATGCCAAAACATGCTGGATCTGCTTGAAGTAAAGGCCTTTAGCAGCCTTGAAAGTATGCATTTTAACTACATCCAGAGACACAAACATCCTTTCGAGTGGAAAGTCTCAGAATTATGTGGCAATGGCTGCGTTGCTAGACTTATCTGGGCTCAGAATTTGGAAGTGTTGCGACTGCCTTGCCTGGCAGTGTAATCACAGCCCTTTGTGAACGTAAAATGGGGCCAGCGCCTCACCATGGTCTGATCTGCTGGATTGTAAACACAAAGCCTTTCACATGCATTCACTGATGTTCTACTCCTCTCTCTCACTCCTCCATCCTGTCCTCGCCTCTTTTGTCATCTCCTCTCTTCTTCTCCTCTTCTGTCTTTCACTTTCCTCCTTTCCTCTCCACTGTTCTCCCCTCAACTCCTTTCCTCTCTTCCCCCATCTGATCTTTTATCTCCTCTTCTTTATCTGTACTTTCCTCTCGTCTCCCCACTCCTCCTCTCCTCTCCTCTCCTCTCCTCTGTGTTTGTCTCCTCAGAGTGTTGAAGCTCACCCGGACCCTGCGGTGAGCGTGACACACATGGTACGTGCTGGAGGCGGAGTGTGGATGGCCTTCTCCGAGGGCTCATCTCTGCGCCTGTTCCACACAGAGACGCTGGAGCACCTCCAGGAAATCAACGTGTCAACGCGGCCAGCCTACCTGGATCCAGGCAAGTCTTGTTGTTTTCAGCCCATCTGGTTGGAACAGATGTAGCCCACAATCTGAAACTAGAATCAGCTCCCGAAATATTCTGCTTATTCTGGTCTATGCCACTGTGGAGGAGGTGCCATCACATTCTGCAGAGGCAGAGTCCTTTAAAACTCCCAAGGGTAAATGAAATCATCATACTCATATTGAATAAACTGAAAGACATGTTTTCATTACTCACCAAATGTACCCCTTGTGACCTTCGCATGAATGTCATCACACAAATGAATGAGTGTCCTTCATATTTCCATATTTTTTCTCCCCAGTCAAGTTTGCGCTTTGTGTGCGGTTTGTCTTCACTTGGTTACGTTTGGGGTTGAGAGCAGAGTCGAAATCCAAATGTTCCAGTCTGAAGTTGAACATGAGGGTTTGGGAGGGAGATCAAGGCCAGGTGATGTAGGGGGATGTTGAAAGGGGCAGGGATGTGAGCTCATCCTCCAGCTCTCTGGTGGAAATGTCTCCGTTTTTCTATCTGTTGTAGTGGAAGAGGTCAGGTGTCCTGCTGTTTTGGAGGTCTGATCTTATCTGCAGATAAACTCTATTAAAGTAGAAGTTGCCTGCTAGCTTGTTGGCTCAATCTCTTTCCTTCACTTGCATTCACTCTCAACCAATGCAATGCAACAAACTGTCACTTTGTGAGGATTGAGGCAACGAGTTTTGATATTATGTTCAGATGAATTTGAATGATATATGATATAAACACAACTCCTGTCATTCCTGCTTTGCGCTATGCAGTTCTGTGGTCTGGGTCACATTAAGCAGTCATGGTGGCGTGTGCAAGGTTTCTGCATGCCTTTAGCTCGTTACATTTAGACCAAAACTCTTTACTGTTGCCAAATATCTTAGTGATCCGTTTTCATTCAGCAGGTCAGAAGGCGATCTGTGTCACCAGCTTACTCATCTGTCAGGGGTTGCTGTGGGTCGGAACTGCCCAGGGCATCATCGTCACGTTCCCAGTTCCAAAATTGGAGGGCATTCCCAAAATAACTGGTGAGATGAGAAAACTTTTACAAATAGAGTAGAAAATATACATTGGGCTGTACAGAAAAGTAAAGATAAGTAAAGAATTATCTGGAAGATGATGAAAGAAATATTGCCATAAATTAAAACAGAAAACTCATAAGTAAAACACATTTCTTATTAAACAAGCGAACAACATATCATATCAAGTAAGGGACTTGTCGATAAAACTGGTCGATAAAAAAAAAACTGATATCTTGTTCCAATCCACATCGTTAGTGGAATAGCTTCCAAGACATATGCTTTGCTTTGCTTTGCATATGCATACCCTTTATTGAGTCTTTTTTACACTGACATCCTTCATATGTTATTTGGCGTTTTTTTGCAAAACACTATTTGGCTTTCTGACCTTTTGAGGTCAAAACATCTGCGATGCCCACAGACTGACATCATTCAAATGTTACAAGATTTTCTTTTTTACGATTCTTTACATTTTACGATATAGCAAGTATTCGATGCTATGATACATCATGATATATTTCTCCCATATATAATGTTTTGTATACTGGGAGCCTCTGCAGCCATCTTGGTGCTGTCAATATGTTCTTGACTTTGACTTCCTTTCCTATTGTGAGGAAGAGAAGAACAAGGTCATACATCATCTTGTGGACTTCAGAAGCAATGTTATCAGAGTAGACGTATATACCAAAATAAAATTTAAATCATAATATTAAATAAACATCGAAACTTGTTGCTGCTGTATCAATATAATATTGTACCAAGGCTACACTGTCGATCACAAGACTACACTGTATCGATTTCTTTCTCCCACCTCTAGTATTTACTAGTTTATTTTGAGTTCTTCCAGGTAAGGCCATGACCTCTCTGAATGCTCACAGTGGTCCTGTGGACTTCCTGGTGGCCACTTCAAGCATGTTATCCCCGGACTTGCTGAAACGGGACTCTGTTAGCGACAGGCTGGACTCAGCCAGTGACCCATCGGCAGCAGCAAGGGAGGAGAAGAAGAGGAGCACCTCACCAGAGTCCCTCCAGCAGGCCAGTGGCTCCCCTCAGCCTGAGAGGAGGCCCAAGGGGGTGCTGCTTCAGTACCGCCTGCGCTCCACCTCCCAGCTCCCGGGCAAGCTACTGTCGGCCGAGCCCGGGGGCCCCACCGCCTCCCCCGCCCCCTTCCTCCAGGATTGGTCTGAGCATGGCCCCGAGGACGGCTCCATCTACGAGCTGAGCGACGACCCGGAGATCTGGGTGCGCGGACGCACCGTGCTGAGAGAGGGCTTTCAGAAGGAGCGGGTCGCCTCAGCTGCAGTGGTCTCCGGGGGCAGGGGCTTCCGTCGGCTCAACGGGGCCGGCTTGGCAGACTGTGGCTCCTCGGGGGCATCTCCACACGAGAGCACACTCATGGTCTGGCAGCTCCCGCTCACTGTCTGAGCCTCTGACTCTTCCACTGAACATCTGGCTGACAGGAGAGTTTCGCCTGGAGCTAAGTGTAGGCATATCCTGTCCATGATATGTCAGGAGAATGTAACCGCCTTGTCAAGGCTGTACTGATTGTGTCTGAGGAATTATTATGTGTTTAATATCCAAACCTCCTTCCTCAGGTTCAGTGAGTTTACATGTGGAGGATCTGTGGTAGAGATGTGTCATAACATAAGGCTAAAGGGATCATGAGGTGCAATTTGAATGTAGCATGGATGATATTCATTTTGTCTTGGTGTAGTGTTTAATATTCCTACCGGGTTGAAGAGAGGTCTGTTCATCATTTCATGGTGAAGTCTTAGAGTACGGAAGGTACTTCAGTGTGAAGGTGGGTGCTTCAGTGCTAACGCTACTCTGTCAGACCGTGTGTCCCACCGCTTGGGCAGTTCCTGTGTCACAGTTTGCAGGAAACACTGCGATGCTGGCCAGGTGATCAGCCATTATCCTTCGGTAAGCTGAGGTGGGAATGGTTCAACAGTATGAAGTAGTCTGCAAAAGACAGAGAACTCCTCCAAATATGCCATACTCTCTTATACTCCACTCTTCCATGCTCCGAAGATTTTGAGAAACAAAATGTTTCCTGAGCTATTTGGCATGGGAAAAACAAGTTTCCAACACAAGTTTCAAACACATTAGTGTGTTGCTTTCCCACCCAACAGTGAAAACCATGTAATCGGTGTAATGACTAATCGATGACTTGTCCAAGCAGCTGAGAGTCAATTGGTTGATCTGTCTGAGCCTCTGTGGTTCCATTTCTTGTGAAGTCCCTGTTCTACTTTGAAGAGTGCTGTGATAAATGCCTTGTTTATTAGCCAGCTGATTGCAACAAAATACATTGTTTTGTTCCAAGTGAAGCTTTGTCCTAATTTCATCCCTGGAATATGCACTGAATAAGTAAGGCTTACTTTCTACTTTCTATGTTCTGTTTCCTTTATTTTTGCAATTTTGCTTCCACTCACTTTATTATAAATGTTATAAATTATAAAATGGTGGTTTTGTTTTGTAGCTTGACCAATCTGAAGTGATCTGTCAGTGAGAACTTATACACTCCAGTTTAGACACACTATAATGCATACTAGAGTGAGAACTAAAACAAATCGACCCTGTTTCTTGCAATAAAAAGTTCCTGAAAATCTGTACAAAGTTTCTAGAAAGGACCTTCGACGTATAAATTGAAGGTGTCCCAATGGGGTTGTCTTTGGAGACTAAGGCACCTGAAGCAGAAATTGGCTGCTCTTAATTGAAAGACAATGAATGGAGAATATATGAAAAAGGGATGTTTAAGAAAAATCTTATATTTATCTTATCTTGTTATTCCTCTTAACATTGTCGGGCTATACGTGTCCAGTTGCAAGGGTCTCATTACCCAGTCTATAATGTGAAAGAAAGGAATGTTAAAGAGGGAAATGCTTAGGTACTTATTTGTTTGGGTACTTATTTTACACTTTGTCACTTTCCATAAAAATAAAGCAATTTCATCAGAACTCCGAGGCCTGTTCGTGTCAATGGAAGAAATATAACCGGGATCAAATGTTCATGTCATCAGGCCACACGGATAGAGATTTCACAACCTTTTTGTCAGCTAGCTATTAAGCCCAGATTTCAAAGAATGGAGGGTACAAGCAGGTAATTGCATAGATAATAGAGACTAGAGCGAGATGCAGATAAGGCATTTTCACACCAGACGGAGCAGGGATTCTAAGCTCTGATCAGATGTGTTTAGACATGCTGTACAGTATCTGACTGACACTCCCTGAAAGGATAACCCAATGGGAAGAGAAAAGGGGAGGATTCTGATCCGTTGTGAGGGGTCTTTTTTGTGAGAAGAGGATATATCTTGGTGAAAAGCTGTAGACTGTGCAAACATCAATCAGGCTTTGCCTCCAAGGCTCAAAGTACACATGCATCTCGTGTTTAAAACACAAAACTAACACACTGTATCAGAATTACAAAGACTAAAGCACACAGATGGATCAGATGTTGCAGGCTTTCACAGACCATAAAGGTATTAGAGGTATTCAATCCAGCATTAAGGTTGGATTAAAGTTTTACAATTCCGTTTGGAAAATCTAGTTGATGGCTCAAGGGGAAAAAAACACAGTGTCCCTCTTTAGCCAGTAATATATGTGAGATCAGGAACAAAGTGAGATTTCATTTTTAATACACAAAACAATCAGGCTCACTTGAGGTAAGATCTGTATTAGCACAATGTACTAACCGCTGCAATGCATCAGTTTTCAAGGGCAGTGTTTTAAGACACAAAGGCTACCAAAGACAAGTCAAAAGAACAGTATTTTTTTAAGATGTGTTTTTGGTGCAAATGCTTTGGGCACCAGGAGAAGTTTGATCCTAAAACATGTACCTGTTCCTCATTTCTGATGTGGTCTTTCCAAATCTGGAAATTGGTTCACACAGATAAAGAATTGATCATTTTAATGAATTTAATTTGATCAAATAATTAATGAGGAGATATTGTCCTTGGTTTAGAAATCTCATTTGTGGGTAGGCTGGTAGAGCTTTATCTCAACATGAGACAAGGAAGGAATTTTCATGCTAGTTAAGACAGCTTTCCTAAAACATTAATGGAGCCTAATCCATTCAAAAAGATGTATCGATAAAAAATACATATATTTAACAATACAGGACCTCTGCTTGGTGATATGGACTGATATTTACAGTGAAATGAAAGACAATAAATAGGGGAAAGTTTCTCTCCTGTTGCCCTCTCTACTCATGTGACAGCTGGTGGTGGACGCGTTAGGATTACAGTGTTGACAACCTGAGTAGATATACGTGTTTGCTCTCACTCCGTGGCATAGGCTGCATGCGTGCAGGCGGCAGATCACTTGCTGTACCTCAGGCGGCACTTTGATGCTCGACGGTGAGATAAGAGCTTGTGCGCGCCTGCAAGGGGTGAGAGAATTAATTCAAATCTGTTGGCGATTTAATCCTCGTATATGATGTAATTCCGAGTGCATCTATAAGAAACACAGTAACGGGCGTTTGTTTGTCTGGAGTGAAGTTGGATACCCTTTGCCGTGGCTCTGAAGAAGAGCATGGATTATTTCGGCCAGCCACCCGATCTCGTGCCATTATCATGGTGGGTGACACACATTCGTTTCGAGAGACTGTAACACAGATGGACTCAGACGTTCTGGACAAAATATGCCGAAGATGACCGTTGCCGTTTTATTGTGCTTCTTCTTGTGCACAGATCTGTTGGATTTAGTCTTGGGTAAGTCGCAGTTATCTGCGCTTTATGTAGTTACTCTGCATAAAGTTGGCAACAAATGAAAATGATTCTTGTTGCATTGGGTGGATCATATTGTAGAGCTACAAGTAGTTTTACGTTTGTCAGCGTATCATTACAAGTATCATCAAACTAAGCCTTACAGTTAGTGTATGAAGCCTTTTGAATGTATCCTAAAAACAATGGAAATCACATTATTTTGGTAGGAGGGTCTTTTCCTTTGCCATTGTAGCAAAAGCATCGCTTTGTGTCTATTTCATAATGTATATCGTCACCGTGTTTCATATTTGATATATATATAGGCATGTTTAATACATGATGATTTGTTCTCACACTTTGGTCAGTTGCAACCCTTACTCAGGTAAGATTGATGTGGTGCCGTTCCTAACAATCAGAAGAATGTTTTTTGCCCCAATTAGGCAGGCATAATGACTTTGGCGTTTGATTATTTTTTAGATAAACGCCTAATCTTGTACCCTGACCCATTTAAGGGGTAATCTCCACTCTAAAATAATTAAAGGTCATTACAGTTCACTAAGATAGCACTAGGGTCTTCTGTGTGGCGAGCTGCTGGCAGCAGAACGCCGGTGATGAGGAAGGATGCTACATCACTTAGAGTGGTTACAGAGTAATTTAGTAAAAACTATGACCTGTGATGCAATATGTCATAGTGCAAGTCTCTCAGACAGGGAGTGAGCGTTTCAATCAGAGAGAGAGCGAGAGAGAGATGTTTAAATATGGCCTGCACCCTTTTCACCGAGATAAGATGTTAGCGTTTATATAGTCGAGTAATCTTTCATGGCAGCGTGACGACCACAGGCTCACAGAACCTCATGCCCAGTTACGTAATTGAGTTAATGTTGCCATGTTGCTTCTGACGCTCTGCCTTGAGTAAGCAAACACATTGGAAAGCATTGCATTGTATTACTCATGGTATAGCTGTTCTTCTAGTCTGACAGATTTAATAGAAAAGGAGCTGTTAATGTTGGATCACTGGATACTCTTAGACAAAGTCATATTACTGCCACATGCAGTATTGCATGATATAGCCTACATTAATAGCCTATGTATATATAGTAGTACATATGTATATCTACTCAGCATTCAGTATAAGGAGATCTACACTACTGTATCTATATACAATATATGTCATACATGTGTTACACACTATCATGGATTTTGGCTTATTTTGTAGAATGAAATTAGATGTGGTGTTATATGGTGCACGGATGGACACTGGAGATTGTTCTCAAGTTTCATGAAATTTGTCATTGTCATTATGACTTTGTTTGATATTGTCAGCACAGGGATGTAGCAGCCTATAAAACCATTATTAGGAATTTAGGATGAGTAATATAAATATATATAAAACCATCGCAGTTCCAGCCACTACAGATTCTAAGAAAGATGTCAAGTCATATCATGAGTAGCTGTGGCCCACATTAACCATTTATGTGTTATTGGAATGACTCTGCACTCTGCTGACAGAAAAGTAATATACAGAATTTTGTGGCAGGCCTAAACCTATTCATCGTGGTTGACTGCTCCGCTGCCATTCAAGAAGCCATGTTTGACCAATGGATCACCTGTCATTAGACTGCAGTGTCACCAGCTATACACTTCTCTGAAAATCTCTCTATTAATGGAGATGACCTCTCACGCCTTGCGTCTCTATGTGAATGAATGTTATCACAGAGAGCTTTGGCATTTCCTTTACATGTTGTCTATGTAGCATGATGTCGAATCACTTCGCTGATGGAAGAAAAGCTCAGGGATTAGGAGGTGGAAAAAACATGGAAAAAAAATAATCCATGCCCTGACGTCACAGACGAAGGACCAATACCATAGGAGGTGGGGGGATTTTGTAGGTCACTGAATTTGTGACAGATTATATTGCTTCCCACACTGGTGTCTCAGCTCTGCATTTCAATTGTTCTAGGGGGATTGCAGTGACATCCGTATGATGTTATTTTACACACATTCACAAAATTCAACAAGGTCAAGAAAATACCAGGAGAGGTGGCTGAAATGTTATCTCGAATAGGTTAAATTTTATCCATGGATCTGGCGGTCACTTCTTGCAATTGTATTTGCACCACATTGGGTGGATGGACAACCACATCCAGGGCCTCTGTACTTCAGTGTCGTATAGTGGAACACATCCTCAGATGTTTTATGACATTACAAGTTATCATACCTCTAAAAGATACTGTAAAATCATGATAATTACAGCTATCACATCCTCTGAATACATTTGTTTCTATGCTTTTGAAATGTAATATTCTGAGTATTCTGTCAATGCCCTTCAATGACTACAGAATATTGGATTATTATGATTTCAGGGAGAACAGGGACAAACATTTTCATTACACACAGACAGTAATAGCTTTAAAAGGTCCTTATGCCTTTGCCTTTTATTGCTGTGCTGAAAGATATTGCAGCTCCATTCCATTTATTGCTATGATTATCTCCTCAGAATAAATATTGGTTTTGTGGGCCAAGTTGTGTTCGCTCCACTCTCTGCTGTCCTAGTCACGCACAATCTTCCCTTGGCCTACATCCAATTTCTTTGGAATGAAATGACTCTCCTGACATATAACTGATATAATTACCCTGTGATTAATAATTAAAATCAATAGTTGAAACAAAAGACCTCATCTTTGTAGGTGAAACATGTGCTGTTATTGATGTACACGTGTCTGTTGTATTTGATTTTCATGCACAGCACAAATGGCTTAATGTGCATCTGTGAACAAGCAAAGCATGAAAGAGTTTAGCATTTGCATTTGTTAGCATAACTGCACGTTTAGACTGACACCACAGTGTTCCTCATAGGCTATTTAACCGTCGCCATTGAGCCCCTGCCACCTGTGGTGATGGGAGATACTGTGACACTGAAGTGCAATTTCAGGACTGACGGCAACTTGCGAGAGATCGTATGGTTTCGGGTGAGTATGCCGTGGCCTATGCGTCTGTCATTCATGAGACATTGTTGTGTCTGTGTTTGCTTGAGCTATCATGTTTACTTATTTGAAAAGGTCTTTACTGAAGTGGTGCCATCTTCTTCTGTACATCTACCTGCTCTCTTGAAAGGAAAACAAATTCCCCTCAAAAAAGAGACTCTCCAAAGTGATCTTCAGGATTAACAGAAAACTGTATGAAAAGACTCCCCACTTGCTAGTGAAGAAAGTCTCAGTTGCTGCATAATTCAAATGGATTGGATTTAACATCTTAAAACTGGCAGAACTAGAATAACTGAGATTTAAACCCTGGGCTGTTGGGAGAGAATTACTCATGTTATCTTTATCTATGAGGTTCCTAACATTTCTGCACATCAGTGGAAACCTACAGAAATTATTTAATAAAGGTTTAGTTTGTATTTTTTACATTTAGGTTTTTGCTGTTTCTCCTCTAGGTATTGGACGGTGGCAGCTCCAAACAGAAGATATTCACTTACGATGCCATGTACAATACCAATTTCTCCCACTTGGAAGATTCCCGTAAAAAAGAAGATCTTGTTTACCAGTCAACTGTAAGGTAAATGTTGTAGCCATCTATTCAAGCTGATCATTTGCCTTTTGAGAGCTGTGGACAATGGACAATTTCTGTAGTAACATAAACATTAATTGAAAACGGACAACAAACATCCATAGACATCTGATTGTATTTACTGACATTTAATTCTATTGTGATTTTCCTCATAGACGTCTGACTATACTTACTGGCATTTCATACTGTGGAGACTTTCCTCATAGACATCTGAGTATACTTACTGACATTTAATACTATGGTGATTTTCATCATAGACATCTGAATGTAGTCACTGACATTGTATCACTTAATAATTTAATAATAGGGTGATTTCCCTCACAGACATCTGAATGTACTTCCTGGTATTCAACACTGTAGTGATTTTCATCATAGACATCTGAATGTACTTCCTGGTATTCAACACTGTAGTGATTTTCACCATAGACATCTGAATGTACTTCCTAGTATTTAACATTGTAGTGATTTTCACCATAGACATCTGAATGTACTTCCTAGTATTTAACACTGTAGTGATTCTCCTCTCTGCCTCAGACTTCCTGAAGTCCAAATGGAAGACAGCGGGCCGTATGAGTGCCATGTGGGTATCTATGACAGAGCATCCAGAGAGAAGGTGGTCTTAGCCTCAGCAAGCATAACTCTCATTGTAATGTGTAGGTTCATGTCATACTTACCCTCATCACCAATACTCAATAACACATTTCTCTGGACAGTGAACCTAAACAAGTGTCATGTGTTAGACCACCATGGTCTTTCCTTGAGTAGCATTAAGGAGGTGGCTGGAGTATTTCAATCTGCTAGGGCTGAATATATGGTAATTGGTACATTTGCATCCCATAATTTGCATTTAGCAGATATTTTTCATCCTGAGTGACTCAGAGTGTTGTGGATGCCCACTTACTAGCTCTAGTTGAGCTCCCCAAGCAATTAGACCTGTGACCTTGGTGATGCTTACAGCAGGCTCAAGATGGATCACCAAAAGTATCAGCCTAATATGATGCAGATTTTCTCATTTATCTTGCACTGCATAGGCGTGTGTGTGTGTGCGCGCCAGAGCCACAGTAATGTTTTTGTGCTCAGCTGATGGGGAGGATGGCAAGGGATTTGGGCACTCTAGTTTAAGCTGTTGAATTATAGATACAACTGTGTGCACATTAATAAGAATAAAAGATTGCAGAGGAGCATCTGCTTACTGAGATCCGTATAATAAAGTTGGGTCGATCACTTGTCTATCGGCACAGTGGGGGGGTTGTTTATGATTTGTTTTTGAAATTGTATAACTTGTTTCAAATCCTCTCTTCTAGCACCTCCCAAATCGATATCAGTTGTGGCTGCTGACCCGTATGCGCGGTTCAACCGCTACGAAGCGCACAACTTCACTCTGGTGTGCATTGTGAAAGGCGGAAAGCCTGCACCCATGGTAATTAGAGCAAGTATCCACTCTCTCCGCATCGATGTTTTATTTATGGCACACTGTATGAAAACCTGAGTTTAGCATGAAGGACATGGCAGGAGGTTCACATCCCCAGTTGACGTTCCCAGCGCATCTTCCTGATGTCATAATTATCCATGTTCACATACAGCACATATACAGATTCATATAGCATATGTTTTTCACCTTGGAACCTGAAAATACAGTGTATGTTGTCATAAATAAACCCAGTCCATTGATTGGTTGTGAAATGGCTCCAAACAGGAGCATTTGATGTTCATCCATTCCCCCCTCAGGTGTACTTTAAGAGGGATGGTGAGTTGATCCAGGTGGTTCCGGAGAGCAGAGGCCTGCAGGCAGCCCGAGCCCCTGCATCAGGCCCACGTCCAGCCCCTACTTCAGGCCGATCCTCAGACACGGCTCTTAGACCCCTTATCAGCAGAGACCTGGACGACACCAAGATCCAGAAGTCTCTGTCTCTCCTGGACCAGAACGGGGGGCCTGTGCACGTGGACATGGACGGCCCCCGGGGCGGCGTCACGCCAGAGGACCAGGGCTTGGAGGCGAGCCCCACCGCGGAGGTCATCCCGGAGACGGTGATCAGCCGCGAGTTCCCGCGCTGGGTGCAGAGCACAGACCCGCTGTACTACTTCAACCACTCGCGCGTGGAGCGCGGCGACGGCACCATGGAGGTGTACGCCATGCTGACCTGGAGCCTCAACCCCCAGCTGGACAACGACGCACTGTTCAGCTGCGAGGTCAAGCACCCGGCTCTCTCCATGCCCATGCAGGCTGAGGTCACACTCGGTGAGTACAGATCGGAGTCACTGTCATCCCAAAGACACAGGTTTAAAAGGTTAGACTGTAAACATTCCTCCATGATCTTTGACATCCAGCACAGGAAAGAAAATGTATCTCAAACTGGACTATACACCTGTTCCCAGAATATATTGTGTGTAACTCAGCCTTTAACTATCCTCCAACACATCCTTTAATACTGGTGAAAAGCATGTTTCACAGAGGTGTGATTCTGTTATTGTCCTATTTAGCCGCTCCAAAGGGGCCAAAGTTGTCCATGACGCCCAGTAAGGCAAAAGTAGGAGACACTGTACGTATGAATGTGGAGGGCTTCCAGATAGCCACCAAAGGGGTAAGTCTTCAGCTGAGAGATTCATATAATTGACATGATTTGTGCCTTTTGGCTTGGCGTATACACATTTATGTTTCTGAGCATTTCACACCAATAACCAGCATCTTTGTGTTGTGGAAAATTGGATACAAAATCTTTTGTTTGGTATGAAGCCATGGTTTCATTTTGGAGTGAATAATCAAACGGTGTAATTGGATTATGGACTTATCAAAGCACCATGTGGATTTGATACCATGTGGCATAATACACAGTGTATTCGAATGGAATTCTACAATGCTGTATGAAAGTCATGACTTTAATCTCTAAATGCAAACACCCCCATTGCCTGTGGATAACCTGTTTTCATTTCCCCGTGTTTGCTAAACAGCATTTAGAATTAGTTATGCTTAATATTAATAATATTTCCCAAACATGCATTTTGCTTGGGGCTTACATCTGCTGGTGATAATGTTATTCATTAGTAGATATTGTTAGTAGAAGTAATAAGTATTGGTAATATTCCTTATTAGTATTATAAGTATATGTATTATACAGCATTATACAACATTACGGTTCTCTGTGAAATACATTATAGTAATCACTTTGTCTGTTACATGGCTTTTTTCAAATCAGCCTTCATACATAACAAAAAATAAATAATTCAATAAAAACTGCACTGTGTAGCAGTAACTATCTCAGCAAAAGGGTTTCTGATAAATGACCAAATGCAATACAATGACTGTTATACCTAAGTACAGTAAGTATACCTAATACTAACTTTACTACTGTAAATAGAATGTGTTTTTAGTTCACTGCTCAAAGTGCACTGTATAATTTCATGTTTGGGATTCATGTAAAACACTTTGTGTTTGAACCCCACAGAACGAGGTCTTCCCAGAGCCTCTGTTCACATGGACACGGATCGGCGGCCTCCTACTGGATGGCAGTGAGGAGCGGATTGGGAAGGAGTTAGTGCTTGAGCGGGTTACGGCTGAGCTCAATGGCTCCATGTACCGCTGCACGGCCCAGAATCCTCTAGGCTCCACCAACACTCACTTACGACTCATAGTGTTTGGTAAGAACAGGTGCATGGCAACGAAGAAGGGAAGGACTAAGAGGAAAAGGATATTGATACAGTGACACATTGCTCGTAGTATATTCTCTGAGGAACATTCTAGAATAATTGATCAGTCAATCTAGAGTCATGAGGAAGACAATGTAAGGGGGCAGTAGTCAAGCTAATTTATGTTATTTTTTTTATCTCAATTACAAGACACTATATGAGGTTGCTGTATCGTATGCTTTTGAGGTGCTCTGATTTAATCTTGTGCTATCATAGAATAGCCTTAGAAACTCAGCTCTCAATAATTGATGTCTGAATATCTACTCTAACAACCGGATCTTTTATGGATTTAACCATCTCTTTGTTTTAATAGAGAACCCAAGAATTAAGAAAGGAATAGAACAACTAACTGGTATGTACTTAAAAAAAGTTCACATATTTGTTGTGGAAATTGTAGATTTTTTTTGTCTTATCAGTCATATCAGAAAATTGTACACATTGAAATTAAAAAGTAAAATGCAATTTGGAATGCCATCAAGTATGATTTAAAGAAGTTGACTTTTTTTCAGATGCTGCCTCTTGCGCCAAATGGCTTGGCTCGCTAATGATGTTGCTAGTTACCGTAGCCCTGGGGCTGACGTGATTGGCCGAGGAGGAGGCGACAGCAGTGACAGTCACGCTCTTCCTCTTACCTCATCAGCTCTGCTGTCATCTCATCCTCCGCCTGCGGGCAGCGCCATCATCTGAGAGATCACCACTCTTTTTTTCTCTGTCTTCTTTTTCTAGCTTTCTTTAAAAGTCACAGAACAAGAGGAGAGGCTAACAAGTTCAGAAAAAGAGGTCACTAACCAGGATATCCCATCTCTTCTTCTTGTCTTATTATCATGGGTTGGCTGTCTGTTTTCACTGGTATTGACAGACTTTTCAGAAAACAGCTTGTTATGAGGGACTTGTGCAAGTATATTTTGTTAAAATCAATGACCGTAAAAGTCAGTCATTGGTTAAAATATGTTATTGATGCACACTGAGAGTTTTCTTCCATAGCCCTTGTGCTTTAGCCTACTGTAGCCTACTGTAATGTGGTGCTGGACCTATCTGTCCAGTAGTACTGCTTTTGAGCACAGCACTTGTTTAAATACAGCCACAGTACATTTTACAAAATGTGTATTATCTATATTTAATCCAATGGAAGAAATTTGCCACTGGTGTACACAGCGCCTCCATCTGAGTCTGATCAGAATGTCTATTTTACATACATACTGTAGATGGCAGTGTAGACTTAAGTTTGTGAAGTCCTGCGGCACCTGAAGCAAACTGTAAATGATCGGTGTGTAGCAGATTCGCTTGAATGTATGAGTGTGGAAAGAGTTGTATATTTTCTTTTAGAGAGAATTAGAGATAGAATTATAGAATTCGCGCAGCCTGAAATGCTGAATAGCTGTTCTGCAGTTTCCCACCTCTTTAAAACATCAGTTTACTTTAAACAGTCTTATTTTTGTCATTACTATAAATAATTGAAGAATAAACACAATAATACAGATCCAATTGAAAAAAGTTGTGTGTCATTATTTTTCACCAGAAGCAGAGATAAGAGTAATTCTATACTGAATCCATATTGTTTTGGTAATCTGACGCCGGTGATTTCCTAGATTGGTACAGCCACGGGAATTGGTCGATGAGTAACATGTTCAAGTATTGTAAAATGTGACAACCGTCTGCGGTGCTTAGGGGGATAGAGAAATCGTAGACGAAAATAACTGCTGACATTTCTACAGCAGTGCAATATTCCCAAACATTTAAAGCTGTCAATCAGAATTAATGGGCTTTAAAAGCTCGCACAAGAGGGAATGGGGGACAGACTGGCGAAAGCTATAAAGCGCATCGGTATTTTAGGAGCAAGGAGGCTGTGGCAGTATACTGGACATTGCTTTCATTCTAACCACAGCGAGTAGCTGCTTCGAGTGCGTCATGTGTGTTATCAAGAGAAAGCGTGTTTGAAAAAAAGACGCGTGGACACCCCCGTGAAAGTTGCCTTTAAAAAAACTTTTCTGAGACAGTCAAACGGAGAGGCTTCAAGTGTTTTGGTCATTT
>NW_024880326.1:0-15000 GCF_900700415.2 Clupea harengus
AGAAGGGAGAAAAAGAAACACTCACATGAAAAGCAAACTCTCCAGAGAAGTCATACATGCCGCAGGAGTGCATGAGACTGAGCGTGTTCCTAACGGCCTCTGCGCTCAGCACTCGCTCGCCTGTGATTGGACAGATGCCTCCATTAGCCAGCGTGGCACCCATCACACTTCCTGATTCACAAGTGACCTCTATAGAGCACAGCTGAGCCAATCAGAGACCAGGAAACAGTAACACAGATGATGAGACAATGATGCATAAACAAGAAATGAAGAAATAAAGACAAGATAAAATACTTCAGACAGTGTAAAGGTAAAGGTTTTTGATCAAACAAAAGATGAAGGTAGACAGGTAAAACGAGTGATGAAAAAAGATGAAGAAAAAAAACAGGTGAAAGAAGACCTGGATGGGATAGAAGACAGCACAGGTGATGAGGAGCACAGTAAACAATGAGTTTTGGTGAATTAAAAAAAGGTTTACTAAGCAGAAAGCATTCTGAGTAAAGGCTAGAATGTCAGGTAAATAGCTGTATTGAGACATATTCTGGCCCTCTGTGTGTCCTGACCACTAAAGGAAGACGTGAGATTTGATATTGTGGGATGGAACAAACTTTCTGTGTCTGACTAGATTTGGTCTATCACAGTCTTATGTCTGATAACAGATAAAGTTAATATATATATTTGTTGAGGGATATTCAGGGAGCATCATAGCACTCACCTGGAAATAAAAGTCCAATGCATCAATCATCTCTGCCCCATGTGGGAAACACTGCATCAGAGAAATGAGAAGACACTTGCATGAAAAATTCAACTCTCCCTTCCAGAGCAAAAAGCCCTTCTAAGGAAACTCTACAGAAGGACACACCACTCTTTGCTGTTAGCTGAAGTGATTTAAGAAGAGAATAGCCCAGCTCCTAACGATCCTGTGAAAAGCAGAATAGATCTTAAAAACCAACTGGCCGTATTATGGCTAATGATTCTCCAACAAACCTCAACCTAAACTGTCAGCTTAGGCTAACCCTTTAACTGAATTCCTTGTCCAGGGCCATCTAAAGGCCCACTAAAATGAAGCTCAACCATAAATAGTCTTCGACAGGGTATCAGTGCAGGTTTTTTTTTTAGCTGCATACCAATGATAAATGCATAGCGCATAGCATTCCCTATCACAAGTATAGCACTTAGGGTGACCGGGTGTCTTGCTTTGCGTTGTACGGCACAGTATTTTGACCCTTTGTCCCACATCGTGCATATTGATAATTGACAATGTCCTGCATTTTAATTGGTCATTGGTTTTTCAATTGTCAGAAATACGAACACATGGATGTGTTCTTTTACCAGCCCGGCACATGAGCCGCTTATGCCATTGAGGCATATGTCCTACTCTGTTTAATAGTGCTACATCAAAAATAGCAACCTGGCTCATACAAATGCAACATAGCCCAAGCTGTTTGCTCGATCTACCACCTGGCCAACCGACTTGCAAAAAAGGAGCTGGAAATAAAGATGGAGGGCAAAAGGCTCAGATTCGACCCACAACCTGTTTACCTCGGAGTGACACTGGACCGCAGTCTGACGTTTGGTCCCCACCTCAAGAACGTGGCCGAGAAAACCTCTAAACGGGTCAACATAATCAGGAAGCTCACCGGTGTGAACTGGGGGGCAAACTTCACGACCCTCCGAACCTCGGTCCTCGCCCTGGTATATTCGGCTGCTGAATATGCTGCCGCAGTCTGGGCCCACATCACTCACACCAAGGCTGTCGATGTGGTCCTTAATGATGCCATGCGTCTCATCTCTGGCACCCTGAAACCCACCCCAAAGGAAATGCTTCCCGTAGTCTCAGAAATCCCACCTGCTAGCATCCGGCGTGACTACCAGGTCCTAGAACTGGCAGAGAAGGCAGTCAAGGAGGATAGCCTGTTCCCTCCCGTCCAGGACGACACCATCCCCCAGCGCATACCAAGACAGCACTTTGCTACCAAAGCTGCAGCGCTCTGCAGGCAAGGCCCACTCTCCACCTCTTGGGTGGAGCAGAAATGGCAGGGAGAATGGAGAAGCTCACACACCACTCTGCACACCTTCATCGAGTCCCCATCCACATCCATCCAAGGCCTGGACTCGCCTCAACCACCTCCGCACTGGATGGGGAAGGACTCGGTCCTTTCTCAAGATGTTTGGCGCTTGTGAAAATGACCTATGTGAGTGTGGTGCCCCGCAGACTATCCCACACCTCCTTCAGGAATGCCCAATATTCATGCCACCCAATGGGCTAGACGGTCTCCACGCTCTCGACCACGCTACTATTAAGTGGCTGGAGGATGCAGACATCCCAGTCTGAATTGTGAAAGACAAAAAATGAAACGAACGACGACGAGCCCAAGCTTGTCTAAAAGTCTCAAATAATTGACTAGAGGATAAAGTAGGCCTATATGTGTTTACGAGGTGAAAGGCAGAATGTTTCTTATTCAGTTAGATAGACATTATATAAAAGTTTTATGTTAACTCTCAGCATTGGTAACATGTCCCACATTGTCCCACACAAACTTACTACTCATCCCACATTTGGTCTGTTTGCATCTGTTCACCCTAATAACACTGAAAAGACCACATGGCTCACCCTCTTCTCCTTCATGTAGTATCCAATGGCAAAGTTCCTGTCTCCAGTTTCCTTTTCCGATTGGAACCTGTAGAGAAGGGAGAGGGACATTCACTGGTTAAATCAACAATAAGGAGTTTGTCTCAAAACTACCAAGCTATCATTTACAAACACCAACAACAGCACAGCTGGCACTAATAGAAGCTAGCTAGCTTGCTCACTGATGCTTTTATACAATTTACTTGGCGACATACTGTAAAAGCTGTTCTTACTGCACTCCACTGTTCTTACGACAACAAAACTACTCTGTCTTGTCTGAGTCGCTAGTGAGATGACAAGAGTGTTCATCTCCCATTGACATGACTAGGATCATCATTAAGTATCATTTAAAAAAAAATCTATATACCTATATACAATGATTTTAAAAATTGTAAAAACCTACATATTGCTGCTTTAAACCAGCATGACAAAGCATCAGTGGTAAGGGTAGGTGTGGCTCTAATGTCTACTCACGTTGCGTTACTGAACCCTACATACTCCTGGCCAGCCATCTTCTTCACAAATTCCATCACCTGAAATACATGGACAACACATGCAGTGACCTCCAGCTTCATGACAAATGACAAGTGCCATAAATGACAAGTTAATGTGGTAAATGCTAAAGGTAAGTTAACATGGTAAATGCCAAAGGTAAGCTATTGTGGTAAATACTAAATGTAAATCAATGTGGTAAATGTTAAATGTCAGTTAATGCTGTAAATGTTAAAGGTACGTCAATGTGGTAAATGCTGATGTACTCACATAGTCAAACTTCTCTGCCTTGTTGGTGCCAGGCTAGAAGGGAAAGGAGATGTATGCAAGCAAATAAAAAAACATTCATTTAAGGAACTAACAGTCAAATAATGTTATAAAATTGATTGATTATTTATTACCACTAAATGTAAATTATTATATGTGCACTAATGTGGCATTGTACTGTCTGTATTCTGACTAATAAAAGACATCCTCAGTGAATTACAACTGATCAATTCATACATTATTTGCATTCAGTTCACACCAAGTGCCCTAATCCTGCACTTGCTGTAATGACTTACATGACTTAAGAGAATAATCTCCAGTATGACCCATACCACATTAAGATCGTATCTGTACGCTGCTAATGTGGAATAACACTGAGGATTGGCAGGTTCAGTTCACAGGGGTAGTATCGGGACAGAAATAAAGATCACTGTACACATGCTAAGGTTCTTCAAATTAGAGCGAGTTATTTTAGTAGCTATAGTACACACAGCTATCTTAGTTTATTATACAACTCTTCAGGATGCTGCAGAATGCTCAAGTGATTTGAATGGGCCACCCTAACGCTTGGAGATCCGATAACCGATTGACCGCTGCCAATAAACACAGCTATTTTAGTAGCCTATAAAGATTGTTAGGAGTTCACTTCCACCACAGTTGCTACAGATGTTTGTGATTTGAAATTGTGTCAGACCAAGATAACAACGTACTTGTCTGTAAAGATGACTGTGAATTTGATTATGATTTAAAAATCACACCTGTGCGCTGATTACTGATCAATAGTCAACCTTTCCTGACCAATCAGAGTTGAGGATTCAGTGCTGCCAAGTTATGTGAAACAGTACAATCTCTGTTTGCCCTCGTCAAATCCACTGTTACTCTCTATTAAAGATCACAGTGCACATGTTAAGTCTCTTCAAATTATAAGGAACTCCTAACCTGCACAACAAATGTCAAATGGCACCTCCCCTGCTCCTCTCAAAGGTTAACTTTAATCTCTAAGAGCTAGCCGCTATCCGACAGCGGGCCCTCCACCGCAACAATGTCTGCGTTTCATCGGCTCCAGCACTTTGTGTCTAAACCCACCAGTCTCTTACTTGATTAATTCCACATGTCAATGTTTTACTACTGCACTGACTATGAGCATTAGGAGTCTTGAATAAGGCTCAAGTTAAAACACCTACGTACACCATGACAGGCTGTAGTTATTCAGTAATGAAAGTGTACTGTTGCGTAAACACATGACACAGGACTCCAGAGGATTCATTCATCTAACTACAGTGATGGGCCAGTTTTAAATTCTTGATTCACAAGATCAGTCCTTTAGCGGAGTGGGTCTAAACATGGTCAGGGTCCTGAGATGCCCCTCAGAGGTTACCCTACAAATGTGTACATACTGCTTTAGGTTCACAAACAGTTACTGAGGAGGTGGAGTGGGCATACAGCATGCAGTTTTTTAGAGACTAGGAATAGGAACAGGAAAACAAAGTCAGTGGTTTATCAGGCAACCTGATATTACTATACAGTACACTGAGTAGACATACAGTACGGCTTAGCAGCTAGCTCAGAGATGAGCTACTGTTTGTATCCACACCATCTTTACTTGTCCTTTTCCATTCATACACACATAAAGGCAGATGAGGTGGTCCCACAGTGTTTACACAGTAATGTTGTAAGTGTTGATTAATATGCATGAATCATATCACAGCATCAAGTGATATGATTTGCAGCACTAACCTAATTCTGAAGTTCAACACTAGTAATGCCTACACTGCACGAGGAAAACATATTGCGCATGTATTCCTATCATTACTGTAATATCAGAATCATATCACAAAGGCAATATTGTTATTTATTACTACTCATGACTGTATTGTATGAAGAAGCTCATGTGAAACACATTCACCTAATTTCTTTGACCACACAGAAAATAGTTGCTATGGATCCGACCGAGGTGACCTAAATAGCCCATCACAGCTGTTTGCTTTAACCTGTCATCCATGCCTGTTTACAGTCGGACATCACCGTTTGGTTTTCATCACTCCTCTCCAGGCCTCGTCTCTGACACTACACAGCCGTGTAAACACACACCCTCGCTATGTCATCCGTGATTGGCTCGACAAGACTGATATACGTACATGCACACCCCCTCACCCATATCTCATCCACACACCTACTCACCCACCCACACACACAAATATATACAAACACACTCTTCTTTTTCTTTCTATCTTTCCTTCCCTCTCTGTCTATCTATCTTTCTCTGTCTTTCTCGTTGTGATTGGTTGGACTCAACTGATACAAACACCCACTCCCCGTCACAAATATCTCATCCACCCACACACCCCCGCCCCACACACACACACATACATGTACTCTCTCTCTTTCTCTTGGTTCTTCGCTGGACTCAACTGATAAAAACACACATATAGCTCATCCACCTACCCGCAATCATCCCTCTCACTCTCTCTTTGCTCTTTCTCTCTCCCTCTCTCTCGGGCTGAACTATGGGCTTGAATCAAATATTATGTGCGTATATTTACACAACATTTCATAGCAAAAGTGTGTGTGTGTGTGTGTGATGTGCCGGCACTAGGGTGAGTATATGCTCTGACTTTTACATTTAGTCATTTAGCAGACGCTTTTGTCCAAAGCGACGTACAAGGGAGAGAATATTCAAGCTACGAGCAATAGAACCTGGTGTAACAATAAATAAATACTACTTTACATAAGAAATATAACAAAATAAAATAACAAAGAAAGAAAGAAGTGCAGAAATGTAACTGCTGTAATTGCAAGTTACGCACTAGTCGAAGTGCCAGTTAGGACAGGAAGTGCTCTCTGAAGAGTTGGGTCTTCAAGAGCTTCTTAAAGGTAGAGAGGGACGCCCCTGCTCTGGTAGTGCTGGGTAGTTCATTCCACCAACGTGGAACTACAAATGAGAATAGTCTGGACTGCCGTACTTGCACAGACGGCACTGCCAAACGACGCTCACTAGAAGAGCGCAGCATCCTGGGTGTAACATTTGCCCTTACAAGTTCAAGTCCGGGTGGGGGGACTACGCTCTCCCTTCGCTGCAGTGTGTGTGTGTCTTACTGTCTGCTGTGCGTCAGAGTCTGTGTCTGTGTACGTGCATTAGAGGAGGTTAAGGCATGGGTGAGTGTCCTTAGGCTCGCCTGTGTTTGTTTTTACCTACATCAAACTTTATTTTATTTTATTTATTTATTTATTTATTTATTGCCTACATTACAGTGGGTTTGTGTATGAATAAGATAAAGCATTATGAGCAACCTCTTAAAACTATTTTAATGTGCAAAGAATAACCATCTAATAAACTTAAAATATACCACGTATACATTCTTTAACATTTATTAAATGAATGGCTGCGCTTGATTTAGAAATAACACAATAAAAGTGATGTGAGAATGTTGCTTTCCAATGTTCACTTAAAGTTTACCTTGATGAGAGAGCTGATTACAATTGCTCCAGCGTTGACCATAGGATTGTGTGGTTTATCTAAAAAAGAAAAAAGAGGATGGGACATAGAGAAACAATCTCACACCACTGATGAAAGACAGATGAGAGGAGCAGGGAAGAGAGAATAGGGGATGGGTGGAAAAAAAATGCCTTTTAGTTTTCTCCTAATAGTATCGTCTCACAGCTGTGTGGATCCTCACACTGGGTACATCCACAACTACCTATGCACACTCACTGAGGTCCAAGGGAAGTAAAATAGATGTTAAAAGAAGCTAAAAAAGAGATGAGAGAACGAAAGCGAAAGAAAACATGACAGAAAGGGGATTCAAGGCACAGGAGAGTCGATTCCTGTATTTGACAGTGTGTCTGTGCCTGGTCCCCCTTAGAGCAAGCACAATGGCAACAGGTGCAAGGAAAATCTCCTTGTTAATCAGGAAGGAACCTTAAGCAGAACCAAGGCACATAAGGGGGGACCCATCTGCTTGAGGTCGGCCGGGAGGAGATAGGAAGGGGGGGATGGGGGAGGGTTGTGTGGCAGAAGGTGAAGGGAAACAACAAGTGTTGTACACAGCATGCATTTGGTAGATGTACATAATATATATACAAACATCACATGGTATATACATTATACATACAAAAACAGCTTAGTGGGTATACGGTTTGCTCATAGGGTTACTGTATTTCTGACTGTGAATGACTTCAAATATGTACAAAAGATGTGCATAAGAGGTCAGCAGAAGTGTACATCTAAGAGGGAGAGAAAAGAGGCATAGGGGCCGCTGTCACTCACCGTCCTCGTCCAGCGACAGGTTGTTGAACTTAAAGCCACTGGGCTCCTTTCCCACATACCGGTGCACAACCTCAGAGCCTGCCTCGTGCACAGCGATGGCATACTCCAGCGGCTTCACGCACGACTGCAGGCAGAAGGGCATCTTAGTGTCGCCCACAGAGTGCCTGGACAGACAGACAGATAGACAAGAGCACATCAGAGGGTGGACCACTGGCATCCCAGAATGCAATTGACTCAGAAACATGCCATCTGACCTACGCTCTTTTTGGGATCAGCATTGACCTGCTTCACATGGACTATAGTAGAACCTGACACATTGCATCTGTTGATATTGCAGAGGTATTGATATTCTCGTCATTTACATGTTGTTGTTGTGCTTTGTATTGTATAACCCAGGTAAAAAAAAGTACACTGAAGTATACTTAATTAAAGTCTGAGCTACCCATTAGCCACTTTCTGTATCGGCCACTGGAACAATGATGAAATATTCCAATCCTTATAATAATAATAATAATAATAATAATTAATTTAATTTATAGCGCACTCTATATTCATCTGAATCTCAGAGTGCAACAGTAAAAAACATAGTTAAAAAACAAAACATAGTTAAAACAACCTATAATAAAAAGTAGTTAAAAGCATAGTTAAGAACATAATTGAAAAAAAAACATAGTTACAAACATAGTTAAGAACATAGGTAAAAAACATAGTTAAAAAAAAACAAAGTTTAAAAACATAGTTTCAAAACATACTTATGGCCTAAGACTCATCATGTAGCCTAGACATATGTTGGTCATATTGCACTGGAGGTAAGCTTACGTCCTTTCTCCCCCCTGCCTGCCATTGCAAATAGGTAAGTTTGGTTTTGACTTCATAGTTCCAGCAATGTAAACCATCAACAGAAGATGGCAGCTGGTTTCCACCCAATACATTTGCATATGTTAAGGCGGTTCATGAAAATGTGTTGTGTTATGCAGATTTTAAAATGTACGCATTCCATCCAAAAATAACTTTCTGGCTACACCATTGGTATGAGGATGTTAAAATATATTTCATAATTAATGATATGCCAGTATTAAATCAATTTGATGCTTTGTTGGCAGAACGATCGCATTGCCAAAGAATACTAGGTTCGAAAATACAACGTTTGCCTGTTTTAATGTGAATTCTGATATAAACCATGCCCACTTGCTGTCAGTTTTGTTGGTTGAACAAATACAGATACAGATAATGACATCTTTGTACACCTCTACTAAACAGTGTACTCATATTAAGTGCACTGAAGTACTACTGAGGTAGAAATGTTTCTGTAATAAGTTCATTTGTAATATCTTTTTGGCACTTGTATTTTGCACACAATAATGTGCTAGAAATGTACTTACTGACACATACTTCATTTTACCTGGGTACAGTCATGCTAATAAAGCCCCTTTAAAATTGATTGGTTCTTGGTTCAAAAATACACATGACAAAATTGGTGCAAAGAGGTATCTGATTGATCAAGCTGCTCAATAAATGATTTCATCTGAACTAAACTACAACTATATATCTTTAAGTTATCACTAATGTGTGTCGTATGACTGGGGCCTGTATCAAAGATTCTGCAGATTCTCCATGAATGCCTGATATACTGCATTGCTCTCTTACCTTTGTCCATCCACAGTACACAGCGAAACACCCCAAAGCTCTGGATTGAACTTCGCCAAATGAGGAATATAGTCTGCAACCTTAATTCACACACACATGCAAAACACAAAAAATTAGAGGTCAAGAAGTATGTAAAAAGCAACCTTAAGAACAAAACTGCTATGACATACAAACTGCACTAACACACACTGACTGGAAGACTTACATGCCCTTTCTGCTCTGCATGGACCTTGGTGTAAATCTCGTTTATCTTGCTCACAAAAGCCTCAAACTCCGGGATTATGAACTTCTTCTGGAAGGCCTGGGACAACAGCATAATATTCCCACCAACACACCTATGAGGCAGTTAATTTGTCCATTATTTTCAGTGTGATTTCTCTGGTTGACAACCTGTACGCACAATCACACATTTATAAACAATAAAGAAAGTTGTGGAAAGACTGTAGCGTTCTGAACAACCATCGCAATGTCAACAGCTTGACAAAGTCATGCCAGAAAAACACTCTGAGGAAAGGACACATCCAAGTTACAGTGTCGGGATGACATTCAGAGGGCAATGGCTTTGGACTGGGGATGCGGAGGACATTGGCTTTGGCCAGCGCTCTGCTGGGACAGTGTCTGGTTTGTCCAGAGAGCCACTGATCACCGTTACATCTGATTATGAGGTATGCAAGTTTGTTTTGAAGGGAAGGGTCTCTGGCCGCAGGGCTGGTTTGGGAGACAGTGGGAGGGGATAGTTAAAGGTTTGTGATTACAATGAAAGGAATTCACCCAGCTGCTTGGTTCTTTCCACCGCTAAGCCAAACATGTGTTGGGGGGGGGGGGGGATGGTTGGGGGGGTAGAGCCTGTGAGACAGGCCGACAGAAGTGGGCTTCTGCAGTCTCATCGCAGTTTAACAAATAAACTTTAAAAAGACACAATGTCAATATATGTGTATCCTAGGAAAACAAAACATTTTCTGTGTTTTCTTTTTATTTTATAGGACCATATTACCAACTGTCATTATCTCAAGCTGTAACATCGCTGCCATCCTGACATAGATAGACGGGGAAAGCCGTCTCTGTGGTTAACCACAGCGTAACCGCACAAAGTCTGGACACGTCTCACTGCAAGTGGACACTGGCCTGACCTTAAGGTTCAGACATATGAAGAACCGGTCTGTATTTGCGAGTGAGAGGAAAATCTTGTCGAGGGAGGTATAAATAGCCTGTTTGGCATGGGACGCCACTGATTACAGAGTGTTTGTGTGTGTAATATGAGGAACTCAGCCCATGCTGCTGTGTGTCATGGGTAGTCGAGAGACACAGGAGGAAAAGAGGGGGACTCACTTTCTAAAGAGCTCTTTGTCCATCATGACTTCAGTGATCGAGTCGCGTACGGTCAGGTGGAGCTTCTCCATGCAGTCCTTCAGGCGGGGGTCTGTGATCAGAAGGCCCGTGCTCCTCAGAGCCTGGGGGTTTGGAATGGAGAGATCAGACGACAGGAAGGAAGGAGCCTTTATTTAACAAATTGCACTGGAGAAAGACACCTTTGTTTATATTTATAGTTGTGAGGAAAAAAATACAACATGCCGGCACACTGATTGTCAGCCACAGGGCTAAAAAAAGAAATATAGTCAGCAGGGGAGCGATTGGATTGTTTACATTCGCAGGCACTTCGTTTACATTCGCAGGCACTTCACTGGTCAGTGGCACATACAGTAACCTTTCCTCAGGGATTATCATTATTGATGTTTGGTACTAGGATCCCTGAAACTACCATCGTTCACACATCTGCACATAAACAATGTACTCATGCAGTTCAACTATGAAGCAAGGAGCTAAAAACATCATGATCAAAGGTTTAATAGCCAGGGAGCCCACATAGTGATAAAATATGAACTTCCACTGTAATGTACAGTCAGTTGCTTTGGATAAATGCTGAATGAACAAACTTGAACTATGAGCGTTGATTCAACAGTATATTGATCGTGACACACTGATAGTGATTTTCATGTTAATGGATCTATAATTTCTGTTTAAACAAAGCCTATGTATGCTTCCTGTATTACACTCTTCTGTATTTCAATTTCAAGGCAGTAATTACTTTATTGATTTAATAAAATAAAGCACCTGTTACTGACAGAATTAATACACCAAGCTGCATCACTTGTTCCAATAAAATAAAATCCTAATAAACCAAAATCCAACCAAATGAAAAGGAATAACAACAAAAGTAAACAACAGGATAACACAATAACAGGATAAAGAAGTAGCCTAACCCTACGCACTATATAACAACGGGGGAACAACTAATATGAACCACTGAAAACGGCTAAAGGGGATTAATGTTCTCTGTTAATCTCAGTTTGATTTGTCTGATAATCAGATTTACGCATACTCACGGAGATGAACTGAGAAATAGAGATTTTCTCCTCTCCCTGTGTGATTGTGTAGAAAAGCATGTCTTCCAGTGCCGAGAAAAGACCCGTTCTTTTTTCATTATGAATATGCCTGTCGGAAAAAGTTATAATTCCTACTGTGTCACAAATCTGGAACTGATAACAAATCAGTTAAATATAATAATTGGTCGACAAAACTATGTACTGTGCTGAAGATGAAAACATTGATTTCAACAACCGACATACTGTCCACTCACATTTCGGAGAATCCGTTACCATAGTGCTTCCTCCTGTAAGAGGTTCCACTGTACCTTCGTTTGTTCATATTTTTCCGAAATCTAGAGACGGACGCTCTTGTCACATCTTTCACGAAGTATTCCGCAACTCCTGCGTTACCTACACGCAAAAGTTTTAGGCAAAACATGTTTGAATGCGTGAGCGAAAAGTTCTAGAGAGACGTTCGCTGGCTTACCGGAGCTCTTCAGCCGTGAGCGAGTATTTTGTGGTGCCAAAGTGAGAGGCCCTGAGCATGATCAAGTGACGACCAGCAGACTAAACTCTATCGACAGCTGGACGGTGACTTAAAACTGCAGTTACCTGAAGTGGCCAATCACACAGAGAATGGGGTGACAGCGCAGCTGTCTTTGTGCTACTAGATACATCGACTTGATGTGTTTTGAAAAGAGGTTGTCTATTTAACAGAAATTAAAATTTGTAACTGTAGAATTTAAGAGAGTAGCAATTATCACATACTAATACTACAGCATGCAGTCCAATAACCCTTTGGATTTCCCTTACTTTCTCAACAGTAGCCTGTTATTTCTCCATAAAATGATATCTTATACTGGACAGTACAGAGGAGAGTTGTGCACCTCCAGTATGTGTGTAGAAAATTAAATCAAACCCATACAAGCTTTGTTATATTCATTTTTTTATTTAGCTTTATTTAATTTGTACAGAGGTTACAGTACAGTAAATTCATTCAATATCAATAAAAGCACTGCATTAGTTTGACAGTCACTTATTGTAACAAATTATGCCGCTCCAACAGATGTAGTCTTCACAGTGGGTGGTTTTAGGAAATGCACATTAATGGTTAATCAGTTCATCAGCTGCAGGTGACGTCCCGAAAGGAATCTGATCCAGGTCCGTTCCAGTGTCAGCTACCCTATTTAAGATTAAAGGAGCATCGTGCGCATAAGACCTGCCCCAGGACAGCTCAGGCCAGTTTGGATCTAGATGATTTACAGCTTCTTCACCCACTGTAACCCAAATGCTCCAATCCAATCGCACACTTGCAAACACCCTTTTCACACAGTGGTAGCAAGGAAGGCCTCATCAGAGTTGGAGCGGAATCACTTTTTTCCTGGATCACAAATAATAAGGCAAAAACAGCTCAGCCAGCTTTTCTTAGGTAATATTTAAATATACAATAACTTATTGGCAAATGGTTTCCTCCCCAGCACATAAACACATTATGCTAACCCTACCTGCGATCCATACATGTAAAGCACGGTATTTGTCAATCTACACACTCTTAGCAGGCCGTGGAAGCACCAGTTTCAGGCCGATGTCGACCACCCAGGAGGGCATGTAGGAAAGAGGAATCCACACAAACTTGGCATCCCAGCCGGCGCTGTAGCGGGTGCGTGGGTAGGCAGAAGCCAGGGCGTGCTCCATGCAGTTGGTGACTTTGCTCAGGTCGGAGTCACACACGGCATTCATGATCAGCCGCTGCACCTTGATGTCTGTGGATAGACAGTAAATTGCCAAACAAATAGAAAATTAATGTCTCAAGCAATTAAACCCCAAAGACATCACCCCAAAGTACATTAAACATAGCACTATACATAATACTGAATGATTTTTTTAATGCTAAAACACAGTTGTCAATATTCAATCTTGGATGACATCATAATATCTCAAGTACAGCCATGACAGCTTTATAAATTTACTGATGGATTTTTTTTTTGCAGAAAGTATGCTCACATTTGTCGAGATATTTCTCCCCATAGCTGGCGCGGACCTCAGGGCTGAGCTGGTTCCACAGTCGGTTGAGCTCTCTCTCGATGGGGTCCAGGCTTGTCACCGCGGTCTTAAAGAAACCCGGCTCAATGATGCACACCTTGATTCCAAAGTAGTGGATGTCCCTCCTGCAATCATCAAGACAAGAACAACAACAGATAACAAACATTACACAACTTGCTGTTTTATGCTGTCTTCATTTGGCAAGTGAGCTTTTCCCATGAAAGCCCAGAGAAGGTTGGATACCAACCCACAGAGACAGCATACCTTCCTCTTTGCCCATTTGTGTTTTCTGAACCCTTGGTAAAATGATTGCATTTCTTCACGAAATTCACAATTTTAACACAGAATTTGGATCCACAATGATTTCTCTGTGCTGTTCAGAAAAGAACAACTATACATTTTCTTCACTAAAACTTGTGGAGAGAATGAAAATCTAAGAGGGGAAAGAGTCCAGAGACTTGATTTGTTTGACCTGATCCAATCTTACCTGAGACAGTCGGAGAAGGACTCCACGCCGAACTTAGAGATGCAGTACCCGCCGCCATTAGCAGCCACTCTGCCCAGCACTGACGCCACATTCACAATGCGTCCTTTGGCCTGCTTGATGAGAGGCAGGAAGTTCATGGTCATCTCGATACAACCCATCATGTTGACCTTCAGTGTGGCGTTGAAGTCCTCAATCTTCATCCACTCAGAAGGCCCCATGGGTAGGGACCGCCCTGCGTTATTCACAATGCCCCACAGGCCTGGCAATGGAGGAATCAAATGAAGGTAAGTGATGTGGTGTAGTAGTATTCAACCTGGGCATTGACTTCAGTTCTTCACTACACCCAACGGGCCTAACCAAGGAAAATCACTAAATAAAGTGAGCAAGTAGTGTGTGCAGAAAATGAGAAAAAAGTAATTTGGGGGAGTATGGATGCTTAAAATCATATTTGGGAGTGTCAGTGCTTAAAATCATATTTGGGAGCTTGACTAAACAGATCCAATCTCATGACCCCTGACCTCTATCCCCAACCTCCTTCTTGGTCCACTCCGCGGCCTTCTGGATGCTCTCGGTGCTGGTGATATCCAGCAGGGTGGTCTTTAGGTACGGCCCCGTTGCCCTCTTCAGGTCATCCGCCCCCTTCTCTGTGAGGCAGCCCGCTAGAACGCGGAAACCACGCCGGTCCAGCCGCTTGCACAGCAGGTTCCCGAAGCCCGTGTCACAGCCCGTCACAAAGACATACTTGTCATTGATTGTGTCCACCTCCTGGCTGTCCAGGTAGAAATAGACCGCGACCCAT
>NW_024880326.1:20000-25000 GCF_900700415.2 Clupea harengus
ATACAGGCTATCCCAGTTTTAACTGGCTTAACTGACTTTAGCTGTTAGGCGCATTTTGCGAAGCATGAAATAAAACATTGCAACAAAACAATCGTTCTCAACAGACAACAAATCTTAGCATCTGATCCTCATATTTTCTCTTTTCTGGCAGGAGAGATGCACGCTTTACTTGCTCCTGCTGTCATAAGAACACACATAGAGACAAAGGCAACATGCTTGACTTCAGAGTTCAGTAACTTCAGACTCCATTCCTGGGTCATCCGGAGTTTAATCTACGACCAACCTAGCAGTCCTGCGTCAGTCCTGAGTCAGTCCGTGCAGATGTTTCCTTGACCACAGCATCCCCGTGACAGACACACCCGCCTGTGAGAGCTGATCACCTCATAGTAAAGAGTGTTGGTCCATCAGTGGTGATGTTGGGGTCAGTGTGTGTTTAAGAGGCCTGTAGCTGGCCCTTGTGAACGTACTCCAGTGCCGTGGCGATGGTCCTCATGTCCATCTCTATGCTGCGTGCCCAGTTCTCCACATCGCCAATCTCCTACACACACACACAATCATCATCATCATCATCATCATCCCAACATATAACCATACAAATATGACAGAAGAGCTCTTGTTTCACTTTCTATTCTTGTTTGGATCAGAGAAAAAGAGACAGATCAGTTTTTTCACTGGATCTTGGTCCTGCTTAGTGTTCTTCAATGTGCTGACACCTGTTCTACCCCTAGAAGCCTGGTTGTCAAGATCCTGCCTTGAAAATATACAGAAATTACTCAGCAAAAAGGGGTAACATCCACTCTGTTGGAAAGCTACCTGTACATGAATCATGTTGATGTAAGGCTGGAGCAGGTTCTACCAATGAAAGTGCTTTTGTGTATTGATGTCAGCCACTAAAGCAGTTTCATAGTGGAGTATTGTATGACAATGAATATGAAGTTTACTCTGTGCCTTGATGGAAATATAATGATAAGAACTACAATGACACTGCTGTGTATATGTCAAGGAACATTATCTCTGAAGGAACATATACTAACTAACTAACTAACTATGCACAATGGATAATGGACATTAGCTTAATGTTAATCTTTCTAGCTAAAATACTACTTGTAGTACATTTTAAGGATAACAATTATCATCAATTCCAATTGAGTCTAAGAACTTGATGGTAAACTGATGGGTTGGTGTACCTTCAGTGCCTGATTGAATCCCTCCACCATGCTGATCCACTGGGCTGTCTGCTTAGAAAACTGGCCAGCCTGCACCTGCAGTGTTTTCACCTCATGGTCCAGTTTACGCTGGTTCACATAGGCCTGGGCCACCCTGGTACACACACACACACACACACACACGTTTCCAGACTAGTTCCAAAAGGAAATTTAACACACAAGAATAAGAATCATTAAACAGACCAATGAAATACACGATCTTCCTTAGTCTAAGCACAGGGAACCAAGTTTAAGTGCCTGTAAGAGGTCACATGTTTTTCATAATTTCATGGAAATCTGTGATCAGATTCAAGTCTTGACTCTATACCCTTCAATGGCATGAGCTTACCTCACATGCATTAAATCCCGACTGAGTAGCAACTCGCCCTCAAAGCCATTCCACTGATTCTTATGGGATGGTGAAATATGTGTGCCAGCCAGGTTCAGGCATGTAGGCACTAAGCCTCTTTCCCTGTTTCACAAGAGGGCTGCGTGCCCAAAGGACAGTCACTGTGCTTTTCACTCACACATATGTGCCATCCCACAGTTAATTTAGCTTAGATCTTGCCTCACTTAGTTTCTTTTAGGGCTTTGCTACCAAAACACTGCCGTGAATATGGCAGCTGAAGGTTCTGTAATTGCCAGAGTGTGTTCATGGTAGTTATGGTAACAGACAACTGAGGCAACAAGGTTGGACGAAATGTTGAGACTTGTTACAGAATGAAACACAAAGTGTATACTAGCCTCACAAACCTTTCATTCAACCTCTGACTGAACTTGACATGATGTCTTTTTTTGTTTATATGCTTTTGTTTTCTTCTGTGTACTTTTGTTTTTGTTCTTTTGTGTTGTGTGTACATTCTTCCTTGATTCAGCTAAGATATACTGCTTTTGGTTTACCAACAATGATCAGCTCTACTGTGTTAATGTTATGAGCTACCTGACTATGACTGCTGACTTACCCAACATTCAGGTGGTCCACCAATGCCTCAGTTAGACAAGTGGCAGCAGTGATGGCCTCTCTTCTCCGTCTCTCTGAGGCAAAGAGGGGGAAAAAGTAGTGCACTAGTCAACAACTAATTACACTATTCTGACATGATGTAGTGAGCAATGTTTATATGGCCACACGTCTGATCAAAAACATACAACTTCAGGCCGAGGTGAGATCCACATGGTGTGTGCTCAATGTTATTACGGAAAACATGAGCAGCGCTGTTTGGTATAGGTCAGATCATATCAGGCTATTATGACATCCATGTTGTGGCCTATACATGCAAATACGCGGTTTGAATGTCTCCTAATTGGGAACAACTGTGTAGTACAATAAATTTACATTGTTTTAATCAAAAGGATGAAACGTAAATAGCATAGCTACAGAATGGGTTTTCAAAATTTAAAGACAACGTCATGCCCCTGCGACGGGCGAAGATCATCAAACCAGCATTACTTGACTAGCTAGCAAGCCATATCCTATACTATCTGAACAGCCGACAGACAGTAATATATTAACACTGTGGTTAAATACAAAGAGAAAATATATTAAAAAAATATCAAGAAATCTTTACAAAGAAACCTAACTCATTAAATGTCATATTTTGTTTCAGCTACCAGTTCCTACATAGCATCTAGCTAACTGACTAGGAAATCTATTAAACTCACACAGAGGACAGAGACCGTAAGCCTAACAAGGATCAGGACCCATACCTTGAAGCTCTTTCCTTTCGTTCTGCTTTGCTTGGTGTTCTTTTAGCAATCGTGAGAGCATTTTAAGTAAATATGTCGGTAACTACTACTACTGAGAGTCCTTATTTACTTAGCGTTAGGTAGCAAAACTCACATGACATTTACAGGAAACCAAATCTCCTCCCAGATTCACTTCCGTGCCCAAATCATTGTCAAAATAAAAGTCAACCTTTCCCCCTTATTTGCGCCACTATTCTCCATAATTGCATAATGCACAATGAGAAGGATGACACTGTTTTCTACTGCCGTTTGTGTTCTCATTAATCGCCTCGTGGGTTTGAATGTCGGCCATAATAGATTTAGCCATTTCCCCCCCAAAAAAGGCAGGTTGTGGGGCAACGTTTAAGAGCCCATGGTCTAAGTGATATTGCAGTGACACAAGCCTAAGGAAAAACCTCAAGAAACACAAAATCATGTATATTACTCAGGGCTGGGGGCCACATTCATTCAGGCCTAAACATATGTGGCATCATGTATATATAGGCCTGTCAACTGAATCAGGCCAAAGATTCAGATCTAAGAGGGGGGCACTGAACAGCATGATTAAGTAAAAATAATTATTTTATTATTTATCTTTGAATTTAAATGTTCGCAAATCGCGTAACCTGAACTATTATCACAAACGTATAGGAATAAAAATGCATGACAAGACAGAAGCATCTTGACCACTGATGTTTAAGACTTTCGTTTGAATGAAGGAACTCTCCTAAACTTCAACACTCAGAGTGAGCAACCATTTTTCCAGAATGTATTATCTTTTATATATTGCCTGGACTAGGGCATTTACCTACAATCATCCTCTGAAGAATTGGTGCCTGTGTTAATGCATAAAACGGGCTGCCAGCAGACTGTTCTAACGGCACACCATAATAGGTTATTTGGCATATTAACTAAATCTGCAGTTGGTCAGATGACTCATCTCGATCAGTAAAATACTTACTTGTGTTGTTCCAGTGTAATCTATACATTCCCTAGCGCACTGGAGAAGGCTTCGGCATGGATTAGGTTTTAGATCTAAATGAATTGTCCATACAATATACAGCCACATTTTGGTCTCTGGGAGGCAGCATTGCTAACTTTTTGGAATTTACACATGACACTATCAAAATACCAACGAATAACCTGCATGTTATCGTTTCTTTCATTAATCCATCCATTTTAAAGGTCCTGATGTTGTCTACTTTAGCAGAAGCGCTCAGAATCCAAATACATGTCACTAGAATGAATGATAGAGGTGTTTGCTTGAGTAGAGGGATTTATTCAAATACTGTAGAGGTTTAGAGTCTGAAGCAAAACAGAGATGGGAATACCCTTCGTCATAAAGCTGTCCACTGCTACTACCCGGATGTGCATTTTCCCATAGCGCTTCGGATGCCGCTCCAAATTTGCTGCTTGTGTGGGCGGTTGCTATGTGAAAAGCTCTCCATGTGAAGTCAGACTTCCTGCTTCAGAAATGAAAGCCTTTTAGAAGTCTTGAAGTTATGGGCTATTGTCTAAATTGGGAGATTAGTCTAACACAATTTCAGATAGATAGCAAATTAGTGAAAATAGACTAATAGGGTAAAATATTCACAATTATAATTTAAATCACTTAATCAAAGTTTAATTCATATTCTCATAGGATTTGTCATACGAAAATAAACAGAATTTACTGTGACTTTACTTGTTAAAACCGTCTGGGAGGGTGTAGTCAGACATAAAATGCGGTGCATGATTGTTCGCCCACGTCTGACCCCTGAGTGCGAGGGCAACAGGCGAGACAATTGGTCTCTGTCTTCATTTAAAACATAAACATGAGATGGTAGTGAATCGGCCGGTAGTTGTTTCCACTGTTGTTAGAACCAAAATTAGACCTCACCAAGCAGTCCACTTCCACTACACTCTTATTTCAAAGCATAGAAATAGGCAACAATTAAACAGCATATATACTCGAAGTATTACACTGTAAATGTGCACAGTCCTATCACAATTGAGGCAAATCGTTGTAACTACACGTTGCCGCACATCACCTGGGAATCCCCTCAGTTCCATGTGCGTCACAGATGTGTTCAA
>NW_024880327.1:0-25000 GCF_900700415.2 Clupea harengus
TGAGATTTCACAGGTCAGCGCTCCCGAGGCATGCTCCACGAACAGGGATCAGAGAGGGGATTTGGAAAAATCCGGAGGGAAGGTTGGTTAAGAATATGCGCTGGCTTTGGGAGTGACGCAGTCATCAACATATAATGAGCATAACAACAGTCTGGGCTAAAGGGGAGAAAGACGCTTATATAAGGGATAAGGTTGACCAGTGAGGGAAGCACTAGGAAATCACCACAGCAAAGGGTGTCAGTTTCTTCAGCAGGATGCATAGAATAGAAATAGAAAAGTCATAGGAATGAGCACAGTGATATAAGCATGATGAAAGAAGCAGTACAGTCACACATCATTTCCTTTCAAACATGGGAGCAATGATGAGTCCACATCATGTGCAAAAGCGTTGTGACGACTCACAAAATAGTCAGCCAGAACACCTCCGGTCTGACTATTTAAAACTATTTATTTAAAACATTTGAGGCCCACTTTGTCCTCAAAACACAAGGCCACACAAGCCACTAAGAAACATTCTAACAGCTGCAGCAGAGACATTAAAGTGTCTGAACATGTCAAAGTAAAGATCCTTAAATCCTTGCTAAGGCACTCCAACACACAGTGAAAGCATGGATTCAGTCCTACAAATCGACCTGAAGACCATAACTTCAGCTACACCCTAAAGGAGACCTCCATCGGAACATGAGAGGGAGTGTTGCGGTTGGGCACCCAGTCATGCGTGAACTATGAGACTGTGGGATTGTGCAACTGGAAAGCTCAGTGAGCGTGGAAGCTACTGCTATGCCGCTATGCCTGACGCGTGAGGAGAACTGTGGGGGCTACTGCTATGCCAGATGCGTGAGGCGAGCGGTGGGGGCTACTGCTATGCTGCTATGCCTGATGCGTGAGGTGAACGGTGGGGCAGCTGCTATGCTGCTATGCCTGATGCGTGAGGTGAACGGTGGGGCAGCTGCAGCAATCCTGTATGATCTGGGGGTTAAACCTAAACCTAAGGCCAGATCAGGGCTAGGAAGGGTGTGAGGTGCAGATTAGGAGCAGAGGCTCATGGGTGGGTGGGGTTGGGGGGTCGGTTTTCCCACAGCTCAAGGCACTAGGGGGCACGAAGACTCAGGTCAGAGGTCAGGTCAGTGGGGTGAGGGTGGGTTTCGGGGAGTGGAGATGCTCCTTACCCTCTGAGACGGCGTGTGGCTTGATTACACAGCATGTGCTGTCTGTGTATTTTGCTGTGTTGCAGGGACCATGACCAGCGGTCGATGGGAAGAAAAACTCCAGTTCCTACACAGGGAGGGAAAAAAACAGAACCAAAAGGAGAAAAATAACCAAACAATTACAAGGGAAGAAAGATAAAACTTTAAATATACTATATAAAGATTAGGAGCCTTAATTTCATTAAAGGTCAACGAGAAAAGCATCAAGCAACGAGCAAAGTCCGTCGCGCATGAACTAAAGACATCGTGTGGTGTGTGGGAGCATTGCACTGACCCACCCATGTTTGAGCTTAGGATCTTACTCATGGTATTAAATTAGCAAAATTATTTTGTCAACTTCTTAAATTAGCTTTAGTTTAAGTGTGTAGGACTGCTCTTTGCTTTGCTCGTTCTCAGTTGAATGAAATTTGGGCCCTAAGAGTGATCTAACACAAGAACTTTCATATTGTCGTACATCTCATACTGATCTGATCATATCAGAGTTGAATAATCATGCAAACATCATCTGACTTTGAGGTCAGTCTTCAGAGAACAGCACTTGTTGAAATGAGAGTCTACTGTCCTGACTCCAGCTAGAGTATAAGGCACACCACTCATAACTAGTGGTGACCATCAAGGTCAGATCTTTACCCTCGCAGCAGAGGCCAGGGAATCAGAACCATGCGCGGCATTCTTGGTGCCATCTGTGCCGAACTGGGCACGGAGGCTGGACGCCGCCTCTTTCCGTGCCACGCCGGAGTCCGTCGGGCCAAGAAGCTTCCTCCAGGCAGAAACGGCATCATCGCCCATCAGCTCCATGGCAATGACCGGACCAGAGGTCACAAACTGCAGCAGGTTACTACAGGTGAAGGGGAACACTTAGTCATTCAACTTTCAATTTGAGTCATTTATGTAACAGAGCAAGAAAGGAAAAACTCCCTTTTACATTGCAGTCATCACAGTTACTCAGTTGATCTGTGAATTTCAAATACCTTCACAATTATTTGCAATGGCCAATATAGATGCATGTTTTATTTGTTTGCTTGGTATGTATTTGCCATTTCCAAATGAACATGTTTGAACATAACTCCACTTGACTCTAAAGTAACAGTGGACCATCGAAAGTGACAAAACTGGCATCCAAATGCTGAAATGAAGACCTTTCAAAGTCACAGCAAAGTCACTTCAATGTCAGCAGAACGCTGAGATTGGTAGTTTGACCAAGATGGTCATTTGAGAAACGCTCCCCAGCAGGTCCAACACCCTCTAGTCAATCATTCACCCCAATGAGACTCACTTGAAAAAAGACTTTGACTGATGTTCCGTGTAAAAGTCTGCCGCCTGCTTCCTGCAAGAAACCCATAAAGGTGCACACAGTTAATGAATGATCAGGTAAACCCAGCATATCTCCACTCAATCCTATATTAAGACAGAACACAAAATGCACACGGCCTCTTGGACGTCAATGTAAAGATAGGACCGTGTAGTGAGTGTAGTGGATAGCAGAGATTCTCTATTCACAGTACCAATACATGTCTGTTCTGCTGACCTTCAAATTCCTCAATGTCATCGAGGGCATTAGTACTACTCTTACATTTAACACAGAAAGAGAAATCAGAAATTTGTAAATGTTATCTATCCCTGCTATTTATGAGATTTGTAACTGTAAAGTGATGGGTACGCCAAAGAAATAGGTTAAATTACCCCACAACTTGCTGACAAACAAATAGCTCTTATTTTCAGCCAGCATTATTTTTATGACCAAGAGGGGAAATTAAATATGAATCAATCTTCACAAATGGGGCCGCTTGTGAAGGTGAAAGGCAGAGATTAGCTGTTAGCTGATTAGCCCCATTTCACAAACAGCAGCAGAGTTTTTGTGTGTTTATTTGCAAGTTAGAACTCATGGCAAGGCGTGGCAAATGCAGGCATTTTCCAAATACAGTGAATTTCTATATGGGCTTGGGTCATGTTGCCTCCTGTGAACTTGAACCTCCAATCAGTGAAGTAAGCAGTCAGCCAAATATCCCCATGCTTGTAGCATGTTGTCTTGTGTCTTGAACCTGATGAGGTCTTTCACAAAGCAAACAGAACTAGTACATAACCCTCCACTGAATGCCATGTTTGTTTTCTATGGGTAAAATAAAAATACTCCACAGACAGGATGTGGGGCATGCAGAAATAGCTCGCTTTCAGTCTTTGTCATTTTTTATGCTTTGGGGATTTGGCAGCGTCTGTTTTTCTGCACATTCATCAGGAAGCCAAGCGCTGTTGCTCGTGCGCTCAATTACTCTGCATAGTCAGGATCAGTGCTGCCACCGTCTGCTCGCACAGCGGCCTGGAAGGAGACGGCCTCTCTTCTGCTCCTCCTACCTGGCCCGGGCTCAGGGGAGGAGGCCCGTCTCCAAGATGCCTCCTCACACACTGGGACTTCAGCCTTCGTGCCGTACTCCTCCCGGACGCAGCAGCATTTGAGAGGCTCTGAAATCACTTTCGGCATAATTAGGCAGAGCTACTGTATGAGCTTAATCTGCTGCGCTGTGTATCGGAGGTAATGTTTACCCTTAAGCCGGGTTGCGTTAATGGGATGATAGGGCTCAGGGAACGGATATCATTAAGCTTCACGAAAAGAGATAATCCACAGCCAGAGCCACTGTTTGTGCTGTACTGTAGTGTACTGGAGCCAGAGCCACTGTTTGTGCTGTACTGTACTGTACTGGAGCCAGTGGCTCCAACCGTGGCAGGCTTCACGTGAGCATAAATGGATTATAAATGGAGAGCACATCTTACTCTAAAGTCGTTACCATCTAATGATCAGGCACCACCACCCAGTTCACTTTCAGCAACCAGGCCACAGAGATACACACATAACAAGCTGACTGACTATCCCAAGGAGCATGACCTGCATTTTGAATATGGCTGGTAGAGATTCCACGTGACCATGCGTTAGCCCACAACTATGGATTGATTTGAGTATTTCTCATGCAAATACAGTCAAGCCTCAGGTTGAAAAAGCATTCACAGCCCATCCTCCCACTGCAGGTGTCAAGTCAAAGAACCTGTTTAGGCGCCAATGTTAGGCGCCAATGTTCATGCAGCGAATATCTCAGCCACATTTTTCCTTTCCGGAAAAAAACAGATGTTTCACAGACACAGTGGGGGACTTTATGCAGACAGACTCACTGTTTTCGTTAAACCAGTTATTCCTTCTACTTCTACACATGCATCTGTCAGCGAGGCCTGAAGCTTTGGAAACACACTTTGTGTGATTTACGGTGTGAACTCTCTTGTGTAACCTGTCTAGGAGAACACCAAGAGGGACAGGCCTCACAAGCTTACCATGTCAACTTTGTCATTTTGGCTTTCGTGACGATAAGGTTGGCTTCATATATCAACTGTATTATATCTCCCATTTTGGTGACTGCATCCGGCTTGATCATGGCCAATGTCCTAAAAGGGAGAGGAGAAATGCAAGAAGATATTAGTTTTGAAACTGTGGACAACATGGAAATTTACTGAGCAGATATAACAGGGGAGGAGGAAAAAGCAGGAAAAAAGAAGCTAAACTACAAAAACAAAAGAGCTGAGTCAAGTAGGATTTGTCATTCTTCACAGTGCAGAGTGAAAGTAGGACCACTGATGAGATGCACTGCCACACAATGACAATGGCCTCATGCTCAGTAATCTTGAGCAATTATCATCTATCAACAACAACAACAAAAGTGGGGTTTGCAGATGCTTCGGCTCCCATAGCTACAAGTTGTGTTAAGAATGCTAATGAACTGGAGAAAACAACTGGAGAAAACAACAGCTTTGGTGAATAGTGAATCATACAGACTCACTTAATATAGAAGGTAATTTCTCTGAGGTAACTGTCACAAACCGAACAATACTTGATATATTCAGGAAACTCAAATGAATTCAGGACACAATCCAGGTCAGCTTGGTTGTGGCCTGACCACGTCCGGCCCTGGGGTGAAAAAATAAGGCTGGACGTGTTTACCATCTAGCCAGGCAGGGAGCCCAGTAACAATGAGCTGTAAACACGCCCCATTTGCTGCTATTCTCATCTCATCTCATCTCTGCCTTGCCTCATCACCCTCCGTCTCAGAGATTTACATTTTTGAAAACCCCCAAACTGCAGCTCGCCCTGGAGACGAACCAGGGCCAGATCCAGCCCAGGCTCAGCTGCTAACTACAAAACAGATGCAGATGATGGCTTTGTGTGGCTGTGTAAGTTTACCCTGAGCAGCCTGGCTGGTCGGGTAAGTGGACTGCGCGCTTTAAAAGTGTCGGATGGCTTGTTCATTTGAGAGGCAATCAGTAATCAGCGGACTGATTGAGCAGCACACTGAGCAGGCCTGTGGGCCCCTCTTCACAAGGTGATTTCTGCCGCGCTCAGGTGCTTAGCATGTTGCTTAGCCCAGCACAGGGCCCATGACGACGACTCCTCGGTCAGGGAAGGTCACCAGGAAGAGGCGTGCAAGCACAAGCGTGAACACCATCTGCTGGTTTATAACGATTAGTTTCTGCTTCGTGGTGAGGAACTATAAAACAAAAAATTCTGTACTAAGTGCTTCCTTCTTTATTTGGAATGAAGAATGACCCACAGTGAGATAGGAATGTATTTTTGCTCTGGCCATTGCTAGCCAGTGTACTGAGGCAAGCTAAAAGGAAGGCAAAACACATCTTTTACAGCAGCATTTGTCCTTAACTATTTCAATACATACTTGGTATGTATTTTGAATGGATTATATAACTCAATGTGAGGTCACTGTCTGGTGTACTTTGAAGTAGTACAACATGCCGTAACGGTTCATTCTCAACTTAAACATTCAGGCAGTAATACATCAAGGTATAGTACACATTCAATTTCATGTTTCATACATCATGTAACACTAGGGATACCTTTCTTTTTTGCTGCCCAGTTTGTTAGCTGTGTACTGGTCCCCGTAGCCAATCAGATTAAGCTGTCGGGAGAACACATTAATGCGGTTGCCTACGAAAAGGTCTTCCTGGTGAAGCTCGTCGTACTTCGTTCTCCTCAGAAAGATGCGCTGGTTCTTCACGTCAAACTGTTGAGACGTGTGAAAATGTAATGGGTTTTGACAGGCCTAATAAGACCACACAGAAAGTAGCATGTGATCGATTGATTGATTGCTTCTGCAAAAGGACAAAATAGGAAAAAAATTGCGACATTCACAACATGAATCATATAAGGAAAGTTAATTAGGAGTAGAGACATTAGCCTTCAACGTACTCTTCAATGAATCATAAATCCTTGTTTCGTGCTCAATTAACCAGAGATCTAAATTTCAGAGAAAACTATTTCTCTGGATAAGGCAAGAGGAGGGGAGGGCTGAGGTCAATGAGATCTCAAGGGTAAATGCAGTCTCACTCCATAATACCAACAGTGATGTAAAAAACACAGACTCCTAACCATACGAAGATCAATAGCACCAATGCAGTCGGCCATTAGTAAAGTGAGACAAGAGTGGAGGGGACATGGGCAAATTCTATTAGCACTAATTGGAGGAGGCCATCTTGAAAGCCTAGAGGATGTTATTAACAGGATTATAAGCAACGTGAGGTTCAGAACTCTGATCGCATACACAGATTACGACTCATCACGACAAGTGTTCCTATGGCAGAGGGGACGCTATCAACTCAGATGTGATGATTACAGACACAGGATGGTGCTTCTGCCCTTCCCAGAAGCCCTTGGCACTCACCATCTCCACGGTGCCGTCTTTGGGGTAAAACAGCAGCTGGTAGCGCCGCAGGAGTGCGGCACTGGGGTCGTACCATTCGGCCAGGAAGGCGAAGCGCTCATCCTGGGGAAGCAGAGGCATACAGTGAGCAGAGGGAGAGGAGAGGAGGTGCAGGGGAGGGTGGGGGGGGGGGGGGGGGGGGGGGGGGGGGGGGGGGGGGGGGGGGTCATGGAGCTGACCTCCAGCTCCTGCAGACAGGCAGACACAGCTTCTTGCCTGACCCCGGCCTAGAGGTGACAGCCCAGGCAGCTTGCCATGTCAGTGTGACCCTGCTGCAGCTTGTGAACCACCAACAGCATGAGATTTTTTTCCCCCAGCGCTCCGAGTCCTCCCAAACCCCCCAGAGGTCGGCAGCCAACGCGCTCCAAAGCTGTGGAGCACATCCCTGGCTGTGAAGAGCTCGGAGGCTAGAGTTTCCCCACTGTGGGGCTGCCATAAGGTTAACATGTTTTTTTGTTTGTTTTCTGTTCTTTTTTTCCTACCCCCCCACCCCAAGCATATGTATTTGTGTGTGTGTGTGTGAGTATGTGTGTGGAACAGAACCTGGAATCCCAAGAAGAGACACTACTCAAGTGGCATTTCGCAGAATGTGTGTGTGTGTGTGTGTGTGTGTGTGTGTGTGTGTGTGTGTGTGTGGGGGGCGTCTCCTTTGAGAAATGTTTTCTGTGCCTCACATTTCTGATTTCACCTTCGTCTCCAATCAGTAATGCCCTTGAAATGAAACATGGAGGGGTGAAGTCACTGTTTCCGCCACGCCATACCACCACCATGTGGGTGGAGGGACAAATAACTGCCTGGAGCTTTTCACCGTTTATGGGAGACCAAACATGACACCTACTTGCAACACTACACCAGTACTGTGAATTTGCTTTCATTTTAAATATTCCTGGTATGGGACATTTGCTGCTGCAAATGGCGCTCAAGGACAAACTAAACTCAGTTCATTACTGGTGTTTGGAATATGTAGCATCATAACTAATAATCATTATCTATCTCAAAAGCTTTACTAAAGTCTACCCACACATAACAGGCCCAATCAAAACAGTACCATTAATCAGTCATAGGTACATCCGCACAACCTGTTCACTAGCATTGTCTGATCAATCATTCACCTCTTGGTAGTAATAAAAACCATAAATAGTAATTCATTGATGACTATACATGGTTTGTAGAAACAACCATTAATCATTTGTAACGATAAAAGCTGCCCTCCATATGACCAAAGAGATACAGAACTGCTTTAGCTGTATCTGTATTCAGAGGATGCAGCCTACACAATATAGCCTATGACATTAAAGAAGGCTGACGCTAAAGAACGAACCCCATATCAACCACATATATTTCAACCAACACATCAACTTGTCAAAACTAGAACCACTGCACTAACACAGCAACATTTCGTTTCAACCCTCCACTGTGCCGTGTGTGTGTTTGAGAGAGAGAGAGGGAGAAAGAGAGAGAGAGTGTGTGAGAGCGCATGTTTGTGTGTGTGTGTGTGTGTGTGTGTGTGTGTGTGTGTATGTGTGTATATGCGTGCTTCAGATCTGAGACCCTTGCTCACATAATTGAGCAGTTTATCTGTCTGGTGGGCCCTGCCCCCAGCCACACAAACTATTTTTACTGCACAGGCAGCTGTGCTGCTGATAGTATTGACAAGCACAGACATCTCTGGGCAAATGAACAGCGGCTCAGTGCCTATATTAGTAAAGCCACTACTGTTTCCTGTGAACACGGAGGCGTACCAATAAAATGACTCCATACCAGTGTCCTACAGTCATCCCCCCACTGTCAAACCCAACTAAGGGAACTATTGATTTCATCAACTCTCACCAGCGCAACCAACATGGATGCCAGTCAGAGCCCAGAACTGATTTAGCCTGCATTCACACAAAAAAAACAAAATGCATCTGATACTTATGACTGCTGGGCTGATAGATGTTTTTCAAAACCCTGTATGACCAACACAATGTCACACCATTAAAAGAAATTCTATACGTCCCTCTTCCCCTTTCTCTCATACCAGCCTGGCACCTAAGTCTGGTGAAACTGAGGCATGGTTCTCATAACTTGTCATAGGTTCCCCCTTGAACCCCCATTATCCTGCATACCTTTTTTGAAAGTCACTTTGGATAAAAACGTCTATGACTGTAACAGTATCAGTGAAAGCTATGCCATACGCCTATCACTCATGTAAATAAACAGTAATGTGATCTTCAATTATTGAAGAGTACATGCCATGAAAATTGAACACAAGCTGAAGTAACTGCCTATTGTGAGGAAGATTCGTATGACCCTGAGGCGTTTATCTTTCTGAGTAAAGTCTCTGTGTGAAACGTGCCATGGCTCTCTGCCACGTCTGTGAAGCAGCTCGCTGGGATCCCCGGATTCCTCATGTTTGTCATGCTGGAGGTGGTGAACGGCTTACAGGCACGAGAGATCTGGTGTCAGAACAGAAGGTCAGAGTTTACCCAAGGACAGCTGTGGATCACAGGCTTATGGACCCCCGAGACCAAAACACTGCCTAGAAAGCTGCAGACTCTGGGGGGTATTCCAAGTACGTGGTTTAGTGACAAAGATGAATGGATAAGTTATACTCAAAGTAAGTGGTAAACCTCCTAAAAGAAGAGCACTATGGCTTTATTTTGCTAGGAGAATGAAGCCATTGGGCTCTTGTACTAGGGGTTTTACTACTTACTCTGACTTAACTTAACCCGGTTTTGTCACTAAACCATGTATACCCCCCTGGACCTGGACCTGGAACAGCACTGATCCGTTGTGGCTCTACATCAGATCTGTGGCTGCATCTGTTTCCGAACCCGCTGCTATCCAAATGCTATCTTCTAAACTCGAGCCACAGAAGTCACTGCCAACGCCAAAGAAGCCTCAAAAAGCCAAAGAGGCTACCTTCTGTACTATCAAGAGCAGTCTGGCTACAGGAAGAACGAGGCAAAGGAAAACAATATTTTTTTCCCTTTCAACATACTTATTTAGGTGCTCAAGTGCTCATCAGTTCAGCATTGAACATAGAGAAGAGACTTAAAAGGCCTGTGGTTGTCCCCAAAGGAAACTAAAAACAACAAAGCTAATCGATTTCAGAGCGATGATATCCATCAAGCAACCGCAAAACTTGTATTGCAGACCTTTTTATGGAAACCCAAAAAACAAGTTCTCAAACACTTACGGTCTCTTAGTCCTAGCACATTGATTTGAAACACTTGTCGTTGCCAACATGCACACGCCGACAGATCAGTGGAAACCAATTTGAGGCAGGCATAAAGAGATAACATCTTTAATTGGAAGAAAAGTCTTCGAAAGTGGTTCATACTGCAAGTGTAACACTGAAGGCTCATAACAACATAATATTGTGGTTTATCAGTAGAAGCAGAAGAGGCTATTAAAAATTACTTAAAAGGGTAGGCCTAATTCCCCCCCCCCCCCCCCCCCCCCCCCCCCCCCCCCAAATAGTAATTTCATTGTCTACTCACTCTCTTAGCAATCATGACTCATAAAAGGTTTGCTTGTCAGAAATGCAGAAACAGGAATGCAGGAAAATACAGACCACAAAGTACTGGCCATTATTTACACTGTTTAAAGGCCACGATTCTGACAAACTACACACCTCCCTTCCGAACTGGAATTGTTCACGGCTTGGTCCGAGCCACTATGTTTGTTTTCCATTTACAGCACCAGGACTGTGTACGGACACTGGAGTCTTGTGAGGAAACACACTGAAGCTGTCCGCTGGAGGAGCAATTCGATGAATTTGACAAGTAGTGTGTTGGATTAAAATCACGGAATCTACCTTTAACATTAACTTGTGTGTTTCACAGAAAAAATTACTGTAATCGAGTTCTACTGATGTGACCATGGGCAGATTATGACTTTTAAGAATTCTCAGTTTCGCAAGAACAACTGTTTTAAGATCAATGCATCATTAAATCCCACTAAACACCTAACTGTCAAGTGCAGGTTTTGGATGCCATACCAAAGCGTGCCGTTAGACCATATAAATAGAAAGGACAGGGCATGTAAGCTTGAACCACATCCAAAATATCACGTCTAGTTGCAAAACGCCCTATGGTTAGAGTTTAGGAAACAAAACTCGTCTGGTGAGTTTGGTTAGTCTTCTTGTATGTGCTTGTTGTAGCATACAAAAACAAAATTGGATTGCAGCATGTTATTGTTAAAGTGAGTCATACTTGGTTGCACACCGGCAAAATCAATCTGGAAGGTGAGGCCACATAATCTCTCAAATAACTGCTCAGCAAACATGCAGTTCCGCTATTCCACCCGTTGCACGCAGCTACAGGTAAAAGTGAAACCAGCTAACATAAGCTCCGTTATGCAGGTTTTTAAAAAACTTTCTTATACTTTGTTTAACAGATTTATTTGCATAAAGTTTGTCATTCTATGTAATACTTACAGAATCCTTTGAGAAATGCATGGATGGAACAGTGCATTAGACCAGCCATGCTCATCAGTGATATCACAACATGGAAAACAAAATATTACAACAGTAAGTGATGCTCGTGAAAATAGCAATATTCCATTCCTAGCAATGAAAAGATAAATTGCATAAACCCTCTTAGCAATGCAAAGGGTGAATTGTCAGGCTGAGGGCCAATAGACTATGCTAACCCTGACATCTAGTGGTGCAATATGGATATGAACAGAACATGGTGTGTTATGCCTCACTGTGTCAATAAGTAGCTCAATTTCTAGGTAGCCTGGTTATCATACATCACGTTGCACACTTATTAAATCATTCCAAATGAATGCATTTCACAGCTCCGCGGTAGTTTAGCTAGTTGATATGCCCCTGTGTAATGTTAACGTTGAGGTACGTAGCATAACGTTGGATAGCCATCGTATGCTATGTAGCATATGTTGTTGCTTGTAACTTTCATAGGTTAACTACTGAATGATGTCAAGTCTGCCAGTCAGTGGATACCAAGATGCAACTGCTTATAATGAGCCGGGTTAAGGCAAATGGCTAGTTAGCTACCTAGCTATTAAGGTTGCAGAGTAATTTAAAGTTAGTTTTCAGCTTACAATATGACTAATGTTAGCTATCTACAATGTGTCAAGCCAGCTATCGCTAGGATATCCTAGTTCCCAAAATCTGTTTCAAAACAAATTAATTCTCATTGCTAAATGTGTAATATTTTAACGATTTAACTCTTAATAGCTTAATTAGCACATTTTAGGTTATATAGATTCATGTCAGTGCATTCCATTGCCTGAAACACAAACAGCAACCAAACAACGTTGCCAGTTAATGTTAGCTAATAGTTATACTAACTTGGCGACGTATCCTACAAAATGTTACCATACAGTAATGTCTGAATTACACTAAACTTGTCAATGCGTTGGAGGAGGACATCCTGCAAACTCAACACAGACATAGTTAAATCTTTAGTTAACTTTACCATTGTTGTAGGAGTCCTCTGCTGACGTTTGATAGCTATGAGCTATCGCTAACAGACAGTGAGCTTAGAGTCTCGTAACCATGGCAACACAGAAATTGAGAAAGTATTTAAAAGCCACAAACCCATGGCATTCCATATGTGTACGAAAAACAATTAATTTAAAAAATGTATAATATTTTTTAAATGATAAAAGAAGTTATTTAGCTAACTATAATAATCCAAACCGGAAGTAGTACTACGACCTCTTGCCAGGATACATGTGCAAGCAAGATATCCAGCAAGTGACACAAAAAGAATCAGCAAATATTAAACTGTTGTCTGCCTCAGTGCTGTTGCTGTGTATTGTAAACTCACTTCCCCAAATCAGTTTCGTTTCATATTCAAACGGAAAGCCATATCTACTCCGATTTTGAGGATTCTTGATCAGCAAGAATTACTACATAGATCAAAGTACAGTAGAACAAGTAGGCTACAGTGGCTGTGACACGACAATAGTTAGCTTGTAACAAAATAACTTATTAGCAGAGAAGGACTTTTACCATTTGGACACAGTGGTAGATCTAGATGTCTAGGCTGTCGAGGCAATTCAACTTATATTTGGTTTCATAGAGCAAATGCCGTTTTTGAAGACAGGACACTTTTAGTAAATGACTGAAACAAAATGACTGGAAAATATAATGAAAAACTCTTCATTTTGGACGGAGGTCTGTCGACAGAACTGGAAGCAGCTGGGTTTAAAATACAGGTATCGATACATTACATTCCACCAAATTGTACAGTTTTGTGGAAATGCGTGTTTTCACTGTCTACAACCTCGCAGGGCGATCCACTGTGGAGTGCTAGACTCTTGCACACAAACCCTAAGGCTGTCGTGGATGCACATTATAGGTATGACCTTTTAAAAATAATGTGTGAAAAGTGTCTTGATTTAAGTAATTTTACTTTAGTTACGTTCATAAACGTATTGTGAATCTCCTGCCTGGGTTGTTCTCTAATTTGCCTTTACAGATTCCTCAGTAGCGGTGCTGATGTCATCACAACAGCTACATACCAAGCCAGCATAGAAGGGTTTGTGCAACACCTGAGCCAAACTCCTGACCAGGCTGAGCAGCTGCTGAGGTCAGGGGTGCAGCTGGCTAAGAAGGCCGTCAGTGACTTCACATCTGATAACTTTCCATCAGGTTGGGCCTGCATTCTACTCTATCTGAGAAACAACCTGAAACATGAGGAATCAAATATGATCTTTAAACTCCTTGGTGCCTTAATTGATCCTTTCAGTACTGGTAATCCAGATCTTTTGAGACTGATAGCAGTTAACTCTATAATGGATTTGAGCCAGATCGGCTGCTTGTCTTCTAATCTTTAATGTCCCAGACTTGTCCAGGCTTTTCTTAACAGGCAAGTCACTCAACAGATGCCTGTGTGGAAAGTTTTGACACATAAGCCTGTTTGATACTCTGTCTTTACAGCTGAATTATTTAGCAGTGGTGGCACAACCCTACCTCAGCCAATGTTTGTTTATGTAAACATTTCTCCTGAAGAGCGTAAGCAGCCTTTGGTGGCAGGTTCTGTGGGTGCCTATGGTGCATATCTTCATGATGGGTCTGAATACACTGGAGCCTATGAAGCTGGCATGAGTGTTGAGGTGAGGCTCAGCAAGGCCAAGTGTTTCATGCGTGTGCCATCTCATATAGCCTGCCACCTAGTGACTGAGGCATCTGCCCTCTTCTCTCAGGAGCTGAAAGCCTGGCACCGACCTCAGGTTCATGCCTTGGTTGCTGCTGGTGCTGATCTTATCGCCATGGAAACTATACCCAGTTTTAAAGAGGCAGAGGCTTTAGTGGAACTGCTGAGAGAGTTTCCGGACACGAAAGCCTGGCTGTCCTTCTCCTGTAAGGTAATGTGACAGCAGTATTGCTAACAGCACTACTCTACAACACAGGTTCTTAAACATAACCTCTGGTTGGGAACCCTTATGCCAAATATTAAGTGATATTAATAGCCGGTATTTGTCATATCCTCAGACTAACAAATTGTATGTGTTTAAGGATGCACAAACTATTTCAAATGGGAAGAAATTTAGTGAGGCTGTGGAAAAGGCCTGTACATCAAAGCAGCTGGTTGCTGTAGGGGTGAACTGCTGTCCCCCCGCACTGATCAAACCTTTTCTAGAGTCTGTTGGGGCACACAGGAGTCCTGACATCAGCTGGATAGTCTACCCCAACAGTGGAGAGGGCTGGGATCTTGTTACTGGGTGAGTCAATTTAAGCCCCTGAATAGACTCTTGAGTCCTCAGTTACTAGGCTGCTTTCACACAGGTTGAAAGATGGAACGTTTGGATGATGTATTTGACTATTAGGTCGAAGTACCATGTTACCCTAAAAAAAAACAATTATTTTGACATTTTGAATGAGGTGTCTGGTTCAAGGAGGAAAAAGCCCACAGACTGAATTGCAATCTGATGATAAAAGGACCTTAGTTTAGCCTATTTAAAACCTCAGTGGATTTTAGCAAAGACTTGTTGCCTCTGCAATAAAACAACATAAAATAGCATTTAACAGAATGTAACTTGTAGCATAGTGCTCGTTTGATCTGTTCTGCATTTTATGTAAAGGTGGAAAACCTCAAAGGAGACACAGTCTTTTGCTTGGCAGGCACAGGAGTGGGCAGCTCTGGGTGCCTCTTGGATAGGTAGGTGCAGTTAATTGTGTCATGAACGTCATGTGGCCTGATCCTTTATATATTCAGTGACTGAAAGCTCTGTTTGGCAGGAGGATGCTGCGGTGTGGCTCCTGCTGATATTGTGGAGCTGAGAGGCCAACTGCTTGGCACACAGCGATAACAAGCTGCTCACAGGGTGCAACAAGAACATGAGCGTGATCAGTGATTTTTTTTGTCTCCAGTGAAATTACACTGTTATCAATGTGCACGATCATGGAATCTTTCCATTTGTCATTAATGTCACCACTGATATGTATACGAAGTTGTAGAAATATTTATTTATAAATAAAGGAAAACTACAGTAAGGTAGCACATTTCTTCACATGAACAACCATCTTAGTGGCTACAGACACTTAATACCATGTTCCCATAGCAAATAAAGGACAGACAGAGCTTGGTACAGCACAGGTAAGCAATCATGCATTTTTCCTGTTGGCTTTCACATAATATCCTTCCTAACTACACAGAAGCTCAAAATATCCCCCTGTACAGTGATACACTTTATCTGCTGTACTTTATTTAACTTGCAACATACTCTGAACACCATTGTATTAAATGTTTGTCAGGAATTATATCATTTAGTTCCTAAACCATTTAATTTTAATGTACTTTGGGGACAGCATAGCCCTACATCAGCCTAAGTGCACCACTGTGAAAAGTCAAGTTTAGGAAGATAGGAAGTCAGCAGCAGAAAAATCCTAACATGGGAACTTCTCCAAAGAACTAGTTTGTCTCAGGCCTCGTCCTAAATGTTTCTGACTGTGCAAAAAATAGTGTACTTTCACATACTTGATTACATTAAAAGTACAGTTTCAATATTTCTTGAAATGGCTTCATTTTAAATAGTAGACAGCTATTGAAAGTATAGCAGTATAACTATTTCATTTTAATAACCTGATCTTTCCAATATAGGATCTATCCACTTGGTGGGGACATACTATACACAGGTTTAAGATACTCAGAGGAGGCATCAGTATTAATGTCTAGAGACACGCTGGGAATAGGAATGTGGTTTGAATGATAACGTTTCTCGTTCAATTGCCTTTACAACTACAGCATTTCAACTCTCATGCAGTACACTCCATAATAAGTGTTCTGGCTTAATAACCATTTCACTGACAACCATTATACTTTGTACAGAACTGCTCAACTGCAGAACTCTTCACACACATGCTTTTGTCAGCATATTGCACACCTGGTTAAGGTTCATCCTCTTCGCTCGACATTGTAATTTTCTTGCTATTCAGGTCAGCTGATGAAAGCAAAAGCACACAACAGTAGGATGATGCCTTGGTTGGTAGCGGTGCACTACATATTGCTAGCCACAAAGTGTACACTTAAAGGAACAGAAAGTGTACACTTAAAGGAAACTATTAATTCGTTTCGTGCTGTGCAAGTAAAACATTTTTCATGATCCACACTACACGCGAGACATGGTCTTGAAAGCTGACTGAAGCTATCGCGTTGACCAAATAAAACACTTAACCCACTTTGTTTGGTGTTGGAGATGAATTTGTGCAAAAACGGTACTTTCACATCAGATGTACAATGACTCAGCACAATTCTCTAGTCTGCGGTCAGTCGATGTCCTCTAGGTCACTGTCGGGCGAGCTCCTCTGCCTGTACTCGGCTGTGTTGGACAGCCGTTTCCAGGCCGTGTCGGACTTCTGGTTCCCTGTGCTGTTGGAGCGGCCCAGGCGCCCCTGGTGTCTGGCTGTGCCCTTCTCCTCGGATGCCTCCCCTGCGCCACCCTGCCCTCGCTGTTCTGTCCCCTGGTGGTGGAGGTCATAGCGCAGGTTCTCCAGATTCAGGGCCCAGGGACCCAGCTTCTGCCAGTTCACCCGCTGGAATGCCATGATGCAGTGCAGGTTCCCACCCACCTGGCAGCAGGAAAAGGGGAAGCCGGATGTCAGATCCATTGACTGTGGTTATGTTCGTAGTTTGGGTGTAAAATCGTTACTACATACAAAATGCAGAAGGGAGAACGCTGACCTTTTTGGTTTTGCGATACTGGATTCCTCTCTCTGTGTGGCGGATGTCAAGATATTCTGGATTCTGTGTGTTCAGATCTGTCACAATATCTGTCCACCTAAAAATCCAAGTATTCACATTACAAATAAAGCATATTAGTGCTTACATTTTTATTCTTGCTTACAAATGAAAAAGGAGAACATTTTAACGACAGCAAAAAGGCTGATCACTTACTTTTTACAATGAATAGCAGGATGCTTCCTGCTTGGTTCCCCAATGAGAATCCAATACTCCATCTCATTTTGAGGAAGAGACCCCCTATTATCGAACAAAAAACATGTTCATTTTTTTTTTTATTTTCAACTCATTGTGCACTTACTACTAAAAATAACTGGTATATCAAAGAGACTGATTGAACCTATTAGTGGCCATTATACCTGTAGGCCTTGGCTGCTTTTAGTGGTGTAGCTTCAAACCCCACGGGGCAGCAGTAATGGTTCTGACAGTGATAAATGTAGGCCATGGTGTCGTCCTTCAGTCCCGCGGTCAGCTTCAGTAACGCTCCCTCAGCTGCAAGGAGGAAGACAAACACAGCATCTGTACACAATACACATGCTCTACAAAATCACCCTACCATACAGATACCTGTGTTATGATTCAATACCACTTACTCTCATAAGTGATTGTAAGTGATAGCACGGGATATCATCATTTTATGTGAATGTTGTCACAGAACATTGATATATCCTTTCTGACTACTTTCAAAAAGTGTATAAGAGAGATATTTGACAAGGGTGTTAACCCCCCCACACCCCACCTGTCTCTCCAGCAGTTTTATGTTTCCCGTGAGGTTTGTACAGGATGTAAGAGCATCCCCGAACACGGAAATTGTCGTTGATTTGTCTGAACCATCTGCTTGACAAAAAGACAGAAACTAGTGAGAACTTTAGGAAGTACTGTGACAGAAATATCATAGAATAGGCCAATGTGACCTGCGTACCGCATTAGAGTTGCATTGCCAGTGAAAGGGCCAAATTTGATCTCTTCAAAGGGTGGCTGGTAGCCCAGAATATGCAGAGCCTCTTCCTGGGAAATTGGTGGAAGGCTGAAAACAGAGAGGACGTCTAGAGTCATATTTTCCTCCAATAACACAGTTGAGGTCAGACAGTAATACAGTCATTAGTCCCTCATCCCCACAAGGCCTTTCACGTTCATTCTATTAATCTTTTTTTTTGTGTGTGAATGGCTGTTTGAAATACTGCATATCAATCTGGGGATAGCCTAATATGCCTAATTTACAACTTCAAAGCATCCCTTCCTATTCCACACTATACTTATCCCTATGTTATATCCCCTAATTCATTATGCACCGAAGCACTCTGCATTATAATCTGCATCAAGACATCTAGTTCAGTCTACTAAGGGCACTCCTATAGCTAACGAACCCCCTAGTTTGTACAAATCTGCAACCGTAGCACACAACTTACCTCCCTGCTCCCAATGTGCTGTACAAAAAGTTCCAAACGGAAACTAATGAAGATATCCCACATGATGTTTTGTACTGTGGTCGGCTTATGCAGTACCTGGAACCAAGGAACAGAGGAATATCACTGAGGAACTAATGATGAGGCAGAGCTATTTATAAGCAGTGTGCTCCTGTAACAGCTCCTACCATCTCCTCAGGTCCATGACTTTCCTCTGTTTGATCTCCTCGGGAGAAGCATGGCCTGGAATGTCTGGCAGATTCCTGCAGACTTCAGCAGACTTCATCTTTTTACAGCTGAATTTCTTTGTATTGCCTGAAAATCAGACAAATATACATCTTAGTCAAATATAGCACACATAAGAAAACAGGGTTATTCAGTTTCAAAGTTCTACACTTTAAATTACAATATCTTACATGCACAGAGCTAGTTAAATAAAGACTATTAATAGAAATATCTCACGGCTTTGTTCTTGCATCATTGTCACATCAAGTCATGTCAAGGTATTTGAATATTAAAAAATGTAGAGAACCGTAGACCTGCACAGAATAGATGGTTTGATGGATTTTACCATACAGTTACAATAAAAGAAGGTAGAGGAAACATAATGCTAAGAGCAAAACGCTTGAAGTCCCTAGCATCTGGGAGCTGCAATAAGTCAACTGGATAAATTCTATTAAAGGGCTGAATTTAGCGCAGGCAAATGGACCGCAATGTTCACTACACCGTGGTGATGTAACGAATGACACGATTCACAGTTCATAATTCACAGTTGACTCAATTTCACATTACATATCAGGGAGGACTATCAGTGATACAATCCAAGCTTTCTGCTTATGTGGCAAATGGAGTCGCTCTCCTAGTTATGTCACTGATGTGTGTTATGTAAGCACCACCAGATGACACCAGTGACAGTTCTCGCTTTCCTGGCACGCCACACATGCCATCAAACAATCCAGGGCCTGTTGTAAAATAACAATATGCACCGATACATTATTAACAATGCATAAACCTCTGCCTCCTGGAAGACACGGCGTTCAGTAATGAGAGATGCAGTAAAGGAAGGCTGTGATCACAGCAGAGCAAGATGAACCTTAAGTGACAATGTGCCAGGCCTGAGACTGAGACGTTTAATAATTGATGACTCTTACTTGTCCTCGTTTTTCGCGTCAAAACAGCATTAAAGTCAGTGGTGTCAATCTCCCAGGCAAGGACAGGCTTCGTATTGCCAGACGACACCACTTCCATGTCACAGTCCTCGTCTACGGGGACATTGCTGGTGCCTCCAGCCTGGCCCTGGGACAGGTATATAGTGCTGGACGTCACAACGGTCGTCTCTCCATCATGCGTGTTGAAGGGCACATCCCTGGGGCTGCTTGGGGGCCTGTAGACGGCAGCGGCCCGATTGACCAGTGCGAAGTCGGAGCAGACAGTGTAGAACTTCTCTCTGGAGTGCGTGACGGGGCAAGTCAAGGGCAGCTGGAGCTCGGCGCTGGAGGCCCGGCGTGCCCGCAACTCCTCCCGCGTGAAAGAGCTCAGGAAGCTGCACTCATCGTCCCGGCTGGGGCCTCGGACCGGGGCTGCCTGATCGCTCGTGCCAGATACGTTTTCCTCTTGGCTTTCTGCAGTGTTAGGCATTGGACGGAGAACTCGGGAAGTAATGGAGAGAATCGTGCCTGGGTCAGGTTGCGTGGCAGGTCATGGAATTGCTATGCAGGGGGGTGGGTCGGGAAAAGCACAATGAAACTAACAACTAACAACAAAAATACCAAGCAGCATGGGGGAAGACACATGCTGATGAAAATGAACGAATGATGAATTATCTGTTTTGCACTGCAAGTTTATAAAAATGTCGGGTAAATGAGCAGTTATAGTTTGATATTGTGCAATGGCAAGCATATTGCTCTAGTTTAGTAGATCATATTGCTATAGTAGGCTGGCTTTTGAACATGCATCTCATATAGAATTGTACGGTATGGCCTGTGTCCTTTAATCACAATAATAGACGATAACACAACAAACCGTTAAAAATCAAAATCTGTAGCATCACCCCTACAGGTACCAACATATAGTACTATCACTGTTCACCCAGTGAGTTAATCTTGGACGCCGAATTTATCGACTGAATCACATGTTATCAAGTTGTGATATTAACTACATGAGTAACGTACATAGGTTTACGTTAATGTTAACATTTCTGCTATTGCCAATTGGACTGAGCCGGCACTGTATTGTTATGAGATCTCACTAAGATCATAGGATAACATATGAGCATATTGAATCACGTCGCAAATAAACGCAATATCATGTAGGCGACATACCTTCCTTAAACGCCATTCGGTCATCAACTACTAAACTACATTCAGAATTAGCTTAACATCACCATCACGACCCACATCCCATCTTCCGCTACAATTCCTCATCAGACTGTACCGTTCATGTAGAGGGGGTGTTCTACTGGGCCCATCATCCTGTATTTAGTTTAATGCTGCATCGACGTCATTACGGTTCATTAACAAAAATAGTATGCTTGATTCATCTATGTACTGCCTAATTACATTTTAAGAGTATGTAATAATTCATTGGTATTTTCACAGACGGCTATATTATTTCTGCGTTCAACAGATCTCCTCCCTCTGACTGGGACATTTTGGTTTAGACGGGCTACTGTTCTGAGGTCAGAGATACACCGTCCGCTCATAGAGGATGGAGACGAAAGGGGTGGGGTAGGCTGTTGATTCTAGGTTAGGTTTCGTAAACAAGGAAAATGCATATTCAATACATTATTATAGGCAAATAATATACCTGTTATCTACTGTGTTTAAAAAGTAAATAGCCTAATTGTTGGTAGCAGGTTTGCTACGCCCCAATAAATAAATAAATAAAAAACTGAATGTTGATTTCTTCTGTGCAACTCAAAAACATCATCACCTTCAAAACTTGGTACACATTACACATATGTATACGTTGGATACCTGCATTCTTTGCGTAGGCTACATGCATACACAGCCAATGAGATCAAAGTAACAGAACACTTTTGAAACATGTTTGTCTCCTTGCGACAATAACCCAAAACATCGTTCTCTACCTAAGACCTTTCAAATCAGTAAATAAGATATAGGTCTATTTTTTTCTAGATGAATAGTTGAACTGGGAGGAAGAACATGATAATATAAAACTGCAGATAGCTAGTAGGCTGCATAAATTCTGTAATATTGGGACACTGTGTAGTAAAAAGGTAGTTAAGTAAATAATAAGAAACCTAACCAACAACGTTTCCAGCGCCTGACAAAAATGAACTTACCCTCATTTCGATTTAATTCTGCTTAATGCGATGCATCATTCAGTCTACACATGTAACGTTACCTTTTCTGTTCATAAACTACGCCACATTGATGGCAGTGAACATGCCTGCAAAGCCTTACTTCCGGATAAGTCCAAGTTATCGCGGTGCTCGCAGATAACTCCCGGTTAATGGTAACGTCTGGTAACGAAGACGACGTTGGCCTACGGTTCCTGGAACCCACGTAACAACACACGCATTGGACATATCGAGCTCATCGTCAATATTCTTGACTTTGTTAACGGAATCATCGTGTTTGGTGGCAACTTTAAGACTATTTAGTGGCCCATGGACGCAGAGGGTGAGTCCATGGTAAGTTCCTGCTGTTAAACTGGCTAGTTTCCTTGCAACAGTAACGTTAGCTAGCAGCATCTCCCTGAGCTAACGTTAGCTAAATGCCTCGGTAGCTAACTCGCTACTTTTAACAAAGTTGCTATCATTAGATATCCAGATGCCACTATACAAGTTACACTAACGTGAACAGTGGAAGAGCATTATTCTTACGTTGTCGTGCTTAAGGTGAAAAGCACTTGACCACCGTTTAGTTAGCAATCTATTATGTCAACATGTCAACTTTGGGCGTTAATGCTAGTTCGCTCATTTACCGCTTGCAGCGTTGGATAACTAGCTAGCTATCTTGTCTGCGTTAACGTTAGACTTTGCTCTCAGGCAGCTGATCGTGAAGATGTGTTGTTCAGTGTAACATTGATGGTTGTAGATCTGCCCTGCAACGATATAAAAAAACAAGTTCTTGAGGTAAGGAAATTCTGACCCAAAATGTATAAGCTCGCTAACATTAGCCATCCGTTAACTAGCCAGCATGCTAAATTTAGCCTGCGGACAATCTGTTGTGGTCCACTATCAAAAGCCGTAGCTAGCTGACGTTTGTGTTACTCCTGTCACATTAACAAGAGTGTCGATGTAGTACATATTTGGGTTAACTGCTGTGTTTGAAGTTACTTGTACGACAGCCCACATGTGGTTTTTGTTGTGTTCTCTCCGCGCTAGTGTGTTGTCACAGACATGAATTGTATGATAACGTTGTTGCAGCCAACCTTAAGACAGGTAGCTAGCTTTCCTCGTCTAGCTATGATGTATACGGTATTTCAACACCTGACCTAAGTCTTATGTTTACGCAATTATTAACTTGGCACATATTCTTATTGTGTTTAACACTACGGCATTTTCGTGGGAAAACAGAGCAGTGTCTACACAATTAGACATAGTGATACTCTTAATCACGTATTAGCAATGTGGCTCATCAGGACACAACCTTAGCTAACTAACTAGCCAGACAGAGACCTGGCAGACAGTATACTCAGAAACATTTTCTAACATTCCATGTGTTTCACCTAAAATTGTATACGTATAGCACACTTTTAAAGCGAAGGTAGAGCTTGGCGTGAAACAATGTTGCTGGATGGCAAAATGTCAAGACGCCAGGTCTCAGATTTCATTTGGTTGCTTGGCGCAACAAAATGTCCAAACAAACATACGGTGAGGGAATCGCATACCATTGACACACAAACGTAGACATCAGCAGATTTTATTCGGATATTATTGTTATATTGTTTATCAGACTGTCCTTTTCTATGCTAGACAAGTGTCTTCCATGTTTACCGTTGCGGTGGTGCTGCAGCGCTGCTGCAAAGCGGAGAGGCCCAGATGCTGTATTTTCAGTATCGATTGAGAACAATTTCAGCCATGTAGCCACGGCCGTAGAGTTATGATTAAAGAACGGCTTCTCAGATTTCAGTATCAAGCAGGCTAACTTAAGTTTGCCTATACTTCCTCCGCAGGGGATGAGAGGTGAACGAGAGGTGCAACGCTCCCGCTTGTGGGCTCAGTGACTTACTCTCTGGGCTCACGATGGCGCAGGGAGGCCCGGAGTTAGACTATCACATCCTGCAGGACCTCAAGCTGCGCTTCCCGGAGATCCCTGAGGCAGTAGTGATCCAGTGCCTTTTGCAGGTGGATGCAAACCGAACTACTATCTCAGATATCTACTTTGTTTAGGCACTAGTGTAGTGCTGACATCAAATGATGTGCCATTTTTAGCATTTTGACATCTTTAATGGTTTAATTGCTCCACTGTTCATATTTTTAAAAGCAATAACAATACCTTGACAGGATAATACCTATTCTATTGTTTGAAGCCTCTGTCTCAATCTTTGCCTTTTTTGTTTCAGAACAATAACAACCTGGATGTATGCTGCCACCTGCTGGCTAAAGAAAGCAACCGATACCTGTATGAAGATTATCACAGTCCTGATGAGGTGCGCCTGAACAGGAACCACATGCTGCATATCAGCCTGGGCTGCCCCCCATCAGAGGGCAACAAGACCAGCAGCCCAGGTCGCCACCTGGTGCACAGCACCAGTGACAGCCACATCGAGCCTCCAAGAGGTGGATTCCCTGAGCCCCTCTCAGCCCCTGCCATGGCCCCCTCGCCAGGGTACAACCCCTTCTTCATGAATGATCAAGGACGCTCGGCCAGCACCCCCACACCCCCTCCCATGCAGGGCATGTCCCCGACTTACAACCCCATTCCCCGATACACCATGAACCCGATCACGGTCACCCTCTCCCAAAACCTGCCTAACGCCCCGCAGGCTTTGCAGATCCCCACTTCTTACAACAGCAGCAACAACAACGCCCTCTACATCCGTCCCTCCCCCTCTCAGAGCCCTCAGCCTGCACCCTGGCCCTCATCTGGTGTGCCTGTCTACCAGCCCAACCCGTACCAGGCTCCTTCCTACCCCTCCCACCCCTCCCCTTATAGCTCACCTCAGCACCAGCTCCCCCAGACGTCACATGTGTTCTTGCCCATAAGCCCTCCGAACCTCCAGAACATGCCCTACCAGCAGCCCCAGCAGCCCACCATGTCCTACCGACCCTACCTCTCCAAGAGCTCCCTGAAGAACCAGATTGAGATCACACTGGAAGGGCCGCGGCCACGCAGCAACTCCCCAGTCCACAATCCCCAGGGTCCGTCCTACTACATGGCCACCAGCCCGTCGCCCGGCTCCCCGTCACGGGCCATCAGCATGACGGGTCCCGCGGGTACGACCTTCCATCACGGGGTGTACCTTCA
>NW_024880328.1:0-25000 GCF_900700415.2 Clupea harengus
GATCTGGATGTTTTAGGGGTTTCTATCAGTATCTCATAATAAATCAGGTTTTCAAAAGTTATTTTAAAGAAAAAAATCTGCCCTGCTACACCTTATGTGTATGCTAAGGTTACTTGCTAAAAATGCTAATTAAACTCAGCATTCTTATATTGATACACATCTTTTTTTCATTTTCTATTGTCATGTTTCTGTGGTATTTGCACGAATTGCATCTGGGTTTATGCACGAATGAATGATGCAGTACTTCTCAGCATTGGCCTTTTGATGCATTTACATGTGTTTTTTTCCATGCAATGTTGTGAGGGTTGTGTGGCAACGAATGGTGTTTGTGGGCCAGACACACTGGACTGAATGAAATTAATACGATATTTACCTGTGGGTACCGCGGGGGAGCAGTCATTACAGCATGATGCAGTGACATCCAATGATGTTTCCATGGTTTCCTGTGGTATCACAATGGAATTGCATTGCTTAGTTAGAGCATTTATAACTAAATGTATCCTCTTCTAATTTGGTTGTTTGTGTGGCTGCAGATGAATTAAGGATCAGATGTAAAAATTATGATAAAAATCAAGATTTTCTGGATCTAAATTGACATGTATGAGCGACATGAGAAATGATCATTTGATTACATCAAACAAGGGAAGAAGGGTAATATATTTCCTAGAATCCACCTGACATGTTCATACAAATGTAAAAAGGATTTTTCGTCTTGAGAGAGAGGCTCAGGTCAAGTAAGATGCATTTCTGGATGTTTACCCAAAGATGTCTTGATGCAATACTGTGTTGTTTGTGCTTCTGCCTTCTTCTTTGTGCTCTTCATTTCCTTTCATAAAGACTTTTTCGATTGAACCGTGTTTCAGTGAGCAGAAAACGGCATTGACCTTCAGCTCAGTCTCTACTGGCAAATGAAGGTTCGGCAAAATCGGAGGCCATATCATCTTTGATTTTGAATCTGCACTGCTGTACTGAAAGCAAGTCTTTTAGGATTTAGCAAAGGTGAGTCACAGCACTCAAGCTGCTCCCTACTGAAGGGTGCTTTTAGCAGATGAGCGCTGAAAAAACATCCCTCGTAGCTGGCTGCTGAGAGCTCCCCGGGGCCTTCGGTAGTGTTTCTGGATACCTAGGAGAGTGTTAGACACAGTTCAAAAGGCACAGCTTTTAGCAGGATTGCTGCAGGTCTGTCAAACTTACACCAATAGAGAATAAACTGGTGGAGACCAAGCCCCAAGTTATTCTCAGTGCAGCTGATGTTCAGACTGAGCTGGATAATTGCGTGTCACAGTCAAAAGGGATCAAATAGGCAAATATCTCGGCTGAATAGGCTGAACATTGGCGTTTATTGCCGTCTAGATTATTAAAGGCTGCGAGCCCTGACAATTTAGATGTCAAAGGCTTCCCTCTGGTGGACAAATGCAGAAACTTATATCTAAATGAAGAAAGCTTCAGCTTGAGAGGTTAGCCAGTCAAATTCCAGGTTCATTCAAAGTGCAGGGAAGACTGATCTAAATTTTCTTGGAGTCGAAACATGACATCAGACATAATGTTGTCAAGTGATATTGTGGAACCACAGGAGGGTACACACTTGTAACAGAAGGGGCATTGCTTTTAGATGGATAGATAGATAGATAGATAGATAGATAGATAGATAGATAGATAGATAGATAGATAGATAGATAGATTGATTGATTGATTGATTGATTGATTGATCCCAAGCGAAATATAGCCATCAGGTAGCTTATATGACACATACAAAAACATCATACAAGAACACAAATAAAAACAAAAACAAAGCAGTAAAGTGATAGACTATAGCCATCAGAACCACTACAGAGAGCTGCCACTATGATAAAGCATGTGTCAGTGGTGGTAGTGCAAATGCAAAGGGATTAACAGTGCAAGAAAAATGATTACAGTAAATAATATAAAATACAAATTGGAGATAAATATATAAAACTACATAATACAAAATTGTGTGTATGCACCGATTTAAAAGTAATCTTGACAGGCAAATGTCATTGTGCCTTCATCCTCTCATTCAGGTTCCCATTGTTTGAAAATCCCACCCACAGAATACATATATTGTTTCCAATATGTAATGAAGAATTTTTCACCTTCTGTTATTGGAAAAGCAAAACATTTCATAACACACTTTATTGTTGATATTTTGTTGCAGCTGTTACTTCCAACTTCAGTATTTCAGTACTTCACTTCCATATCAAAGAGGAAGTTGCCTTGAATTCAGAAGATCAGAACAGGCCCAAAACACGCACAGGGCAAAATCTGAACAATAGACAAACGATTTAAACGAAATGAAAAATAAACAATTATGCAGACCTTGGTGCCCTCATCAGTTTTTAACAAAGAGCAACTACAAAGAAAGCAAGCAAGAAAGCAACTAAATGCACTTTCTCTGAATTCAGCTGAATGGGGAGGGATCTGGTGGTGCACCACAGATGAAGGCTTGCGCATAGGATGCTCTGCTTTCATCACAGCTGCTGTGACCTGCTACACTTCATTACTGACGAATACAGACAAAATCGATTCCAGTGATGTTATATGAATTGTATAAACACATACGTTTTATTAATGGTGGTTCCATTATGGATAAGTGATGAGGAAGACCATATGAGTGAGCTCAGTCTCTGCTTCATGTACACAAAATAATTTGCACACAAATATATTTCTCCTTACCAGTTTACAAACAAATCACAAGACTAGGTAGTTAAATAAAAAAACAAGGTTTAATGTCATCCACTCAAACCACTGTCATGGTCATGTAGAAATAGCAGAGAAGTAGAAATCATTGATTAAAGTTGGATATTTAGAAGACTTACCATGACTGTGCGATAGCTTGACCTTTATTCCTGTTTGACTGTTTTTAATATCTTATTTCATAATCACTATCGAGCTCATATTGACAGCTGTGCACTGCTCTGATTGCAAGATAACTCCATATCCCGATAGAACGAGAAAGAGGCGACGGAGAAGAGAGGGGGGTGGGGTGGGGATTGAGAGGGGAGGAGTGATGGCACAGAAAGCGTACAAAATGACATCTCTACAAGAAACGATTCCCCTCTCTCGGCTAGATAAACCTTGTGAATATATCCTCATAGGTCACACTCCTTCAGGTATCGCCTCTCCATGTCTAAACTAGACTAGAGACTTACATCTCAACCATACATAACTGAAAAGATACACCCCTAAAAGCCCCTTGAACTTTTTGAAATGAAATGACCAAATATGAAAATTATCTTTCTTTCTTTTTTTAAATGTTAGACATTCTTTTAGCTTCTGGTAAAAACCCACAGATAAATACTTTCCCCTTTTTGCTGCCTACACGGAGACTGCAGTGGCCTAATTCATCCAACACACATATCACTCTTCCAAGGCTTTGCCCCATGAGAATAGATGTTGCCAAAGAGTGCTAGATGAAAACGCCTGCCTCCCTTGCCCCCTGTCCCGATTTTCAGGTCCATTTACTCATCTGCTCACTAACTGGTGAGAAAAGCGAGAGTGTCTCTGGTCACCAAGAATCCCAAGGCAATGTCACCTTCCATATAGAGCATTTTCTCAGAATCCTGAACATATTAAAAATCTCTAAAGCATTCTATGTGGAACGCTCCATATTGTGGTATTACATTTAGTGAACACAGAACAGTGAAAATGTTGAAAGTATTCTTTGATTAATGATGTTGTAGGATCAATTACATCCTTACAGATGTTAATGGAATCTTTTTTAACACTAGAATGTCTAAAATGTTTTCCGATTTGAACTGAAGCTCAGTTATTGTGTTTAGCAACTGCTTTTACTTGCCGGTGCCAGTTGTGTCAGTACAATTGAACCGTATGATAAGGGATAATAATCGCATGTGTCATACACAAAGACATAACATATGAAATAAAGTATAGCTGCAAAAAATACAGCTTTATTCCCAGGCTTACTATAACATTACATGTTACAGTTGTATACCAAGTACCTCTGGCACAATTGGTCTTTTAAACACACAATGACCCTATGTCAATTATCAGGGAAAGCAGCTGTTCGCCATCCATTACCCTGGCCTGACATGTCTGGCTTATGGACAGGCACATGTTATGGGCCATTGGTCTGAGAGTGCTGTTGGCACAGGCAGTAGACAGACACTGTTTCCTCATCCTCCCCCACAGCGGTCTCATGCTGATGACTCCTATGCGTCTGGGGGGGGGGGGGGGGGGGGGGGGGGGGGGGGGGGGGCAGTGGAAGAAGGAGGAAACTTGATTACGAAGTCTTCTGCAGCTGGGGGGAAAAGGACCATTGTGAGCTGAAGTGATTTCTCGATACATTTTTGGGGAGAGAGGATATGGCTCACTGTATAGATAATAAGAATCGGGCAACACAGAGGTGTTTCTGGCACACCATGTACAAAGGCAAGGAAAGTAGTTTCTTAATGTTAACTTTCATGAACGTCTAACATTGCCTCTCTTTCTCAATTCTATGTATTTGTAAGACATCAAACAATCAAGGCAAAAAAGACTATGACATTGTAATCATTTCTGAAAACAGAAACTGCACAGTATGTCTTTATTATCATGTGTCCTGGTAAGCAAACCTCATGGATCTTTCAACCTTCCTCTGACAATCTTAATTTAGTGATCTGTTCAGTGCTTTACCGTATAGCCTGTATCTGGAACTTTCTGATATGAAAGAGATAATACTTTCCTGTATAGGGTCCTCAGATGTTGTTGTCTGTATCTGGGCCTGTCATTGATTTCTGTCTGTGTTTTGATCCTGCAAAGCTACTAACAAAGCGCTCTGCAAGAGGTCAAATTTGGCATTCGGATAGCCTCCTCGCATGTGTGCAACTGAGGGGAGCTGTCCCTGCGACCCACTTTCCAAACATAGTTCCCTTGAGCCTATGGGAAATAACCTCGCAAGGCCTATCAGGAGGGGTGTGTACTCTCAATCCATATAAGGATCGAGTATATTTTGATAAGCAAAAGATTGTGTAACAGTTTTCCCCTTTTTCCAGCCAGCTGCGATAATCCATGAACTGTGGATTGTATTTAGCTTTGTACCAGAAAAGTCACAGGTACAAACATTTTGGACTTTGAACCATGTACATCTTGTTACCCTTGTTTTTGAATGGTTGATTCAAATGATCACAATGATGACATCCTGTTTTTTTCTGCTTTTGACAAAAACAAGATGAAGCAGAAAAATGGTGATTTATGGGTGACTGTCCCTGTTTCAAGGATATTTTTATGAAGTTCGAATAATTCAGAGGACTCATAATCACCCCAGATCTTTACCAGCTGTCACTCTCATTGAAGGAAGAAGACATTACCATGGACAAGCACACCTACATTTCATACAATATGTCTCTGGTCTCTGATGGCCTCTCTGGGTGCAAAGGTGACCAGCAAATGTGTTTTTTCAATGAAAGCCAATCCCAGACTTTCCTCACATGCAGCCAACCGTCGACTGCAGGTTTAAGGTTTGGTGCAAGACACTGACATCTAGTGGAACTCAAGTGTCAGGTTACATAACTTACAAAATGTTCCATAGTTATAGAGTATGCCAAACTTGAAAAATGGACCGGTAGGCACAGTCAGGATTTCTGGAGTTTATTTCAGCGTGTTGCTCAGAGAATGGCTTACCTGACTGTACCATGTGTTGGCATTTATACCATTAAGTAAGGTAGAATCCGGGGGGGGGGGGGGGTATTTGGTTCTATCAGTTGCCCATATGAGCATTTCTATGCTCACACAATAACCACCATGCAACAACCAATCAGACCAGGAAAACATCAATACGTCTATGTGGTTCCATCAATTGCTAACATGATTTTTACCTACTTGGACATCTGTGCATTTATGAGTAAGATTAATTTTTATGGCTGTCGTCAATATGTCTGAAAACCCTCTTGATAATTTTACTTCTGCATACAAAGACATTGTAAAAAAAAATCATGTCATGTTTTTCTGTAGTAGCTCAATGCTTGTTAAAGGTTACAGTGAGGTCTGTGACATACTGGGCCTACCTTTTAGTAAAATGACTCTAAACTAAATTTCCCTTTGGACTTAAAAGTTAACCCGGCTACATTTTACAACCCCCAACCCCATCATTTTTTGTCTCAAGCGAAACTTCTCCATTTCAAAAACAATTAACTAAAATCAGGAACCTACAACCAAAGTCACAAATTATATGATGTGACAAATGGGCACCTGATTTACTTTTAATTTAGTCAATGACTCACTTCACAGTTTCGATCCGTGATAATTGTAGTATAGTGTCGATGGGGGAGGAAGTATCTTGTATTGTGCCACTCCCATCAACAGGAAACCATTTGTCCATACTTGAGAGTGTTAAGTCACTTTTTGAAGTGCAGCCTGAGGAAGACGTCATAAACCCCTCGAAAACAGGAACTTGTCTTTTACACCTCACAGGCTGTTTGGTTTGATTCCAGTAAGCCTACATTTATTGGCTTTCATACTTCATTGTTTTCAGCAATCAGGAGATTCTTAATTATTTCAAAATCACAGCAGTGTTGCTGAGTTTAGGAATCATTACATCACCAGAGCTAAAAAAAAATGGCACATATCAAACTGTAAACTAGAAATGTGATAACGGCAACCATCACAACCTTCCACCACATCTGTATCTTTTTAATACTATGCAGTGTTGAGAAAATGAGTCCGATAGGCTGTTGCCTCACTAGTGACTATAAAGGCATGTTGAATATTGTCCCTAGCCGACTTAGGCTACTAGCCTACATTTAAAAACAACAACAACAACAGCATTGGTCTGCGGTGTTTAAGGCTGTTATTTAGCCTATTGGCCAACTGTTTTTGTTTTTCAAACTCTTGACAATAACGGAAGCCACAGACCGATGAACTAAGTGAAGTATGTTGGCTAGGTCTATATATTCTATTCCTATTAAACCTACAAAAGTCAACGTCTACGAGTTGTATAATAGTTTCGATGAACATGTGTTGCAAACTCATCATACACAGCCAAGTAGACGTTAATCATTTTAAACTCGCAGCTTTAAAGTAGGCGTATACTTCAGCAGCTTGTGGAATTTCCTTATACCAGAAAAAGCAGAACGGAAAATGTTTTTTTTTTCTCCCCCTAACATCAGTGTGACGTCAACACTTAGGCAGCTGGCAACAGGCGTTGTTACCTTTCTTTCTCTTCTCTGATTGGTCGCTCGCCTCCTGTACTGTTGAATGATTGGTCCCAAACGAACAAGGGCGAACTACATAGCATTGATTCGGATGCCATTTTGTTGCAATTCAGACGGAGACGGAGAAGGAAGTGTAGGAAGAACCATCTCGCTGTAAAGCGTTCGTGGGTTTCCAACTTGTTGACATATCGTTAACATTTTTTTTTTCACCCAGAGCTGTTAAGCATTGGGCCGTAAACCTTTTGACGAAAGGCTTTTACCATCAAAGCCTGAGGAAGTCGGTAAGGTTCCTTTTCGATTTTCTTGGTTTCGTTCGATGTTATGGACGCCATGTTGAGTTGAGTTCTTTGTTTTGGTCTGTGGCCAAATGTACGTTAATCTACCTGATATAGAATTCAAATGGAATATTTGAATTGTTCATGATTGTACACAGTTTTCTGCACTGTATTCGAAATCCTTATCTTGGATTTTTTTAGGTTGATTTTCTGTCTAGCACCCATTGTATTCTTGCGTACTAAAGATGCAGCCGTCGCAGCAGAGCAGATTAACGATAGCTGACAAGCTAACGATAGCTAAACCTTTTACGTAATCATTGCGACACAGTTTTCGCCAAAAATAATATTGTGTTTTAAACAGGCACCCTGTTACCTGAGTTTTCTGATATTTGTAGCTTTAACGGTTGGTTTCTTCTATATTCTGGGTTGGTTAGTAGACCAAATTCAAGTAACGTTGTCGTAAACAGTTGTAGGTAGTTAGTTAGATATTTAGTTAACTGAGATTACTTCATTGGCTAGGTGACAATGTATAGTTTAACGATTCTCCAACCGTAGTTAGATACGAGATATCAGGTTATTAATGTCAACTAAATATTTCCTGCAGTTGCTGACTTCTGAGCACCGTGAGTCGAGGTGAATTGATGTTCAGCTCGTCTGCACGAAAAAACACCGCTCATTGGCACATGAACACGTCAGATCTTGCTGGACATAAACGTGCAGCGAGAAGTAGAATTATTACTACTTCGAGGACCTGGAGCCCAGTTGGTGAAGAGAAGTTAAGAATTGAAAATACCCACGTACTCAACTCTCTGACAACAAAGAGGTAAGGCTGTGTTGGCAAACAAGTGGGGGATGGTAGACGGGGGTTTTCAGTGACGCCACTGGCTGGTTTGCACGTAGACGTTTCTTTGTTGTCGGCCGACTGCAGAAGCAGCGGCTAACGTTACGATGCACAAAGTTCAGTCGGGCAGTAGTGCTTGTACATTTGCTCGCGTAAGCCCGTTTTTATTAGCGTTTCGATTAAATCGGCTACCCGAGAGAAAAGCGTTCAAGTTGTTTTTGTTCCCATGATTGCATGCCAAGGGCAACAACACCATTAGTCATTCGACAAAAAAATTACCTATGCCACACAGAAGATGTAGACAATTACTAACAATTTAGAAAATCAAGTACCTACAATTAGATGTTTCTTGTAAATGCTACATTGACTTGACCAATAATTTCATATTTAAAAATTTCAGGTGACCGAGTGAGACATGGGAGGTGGCGAGAGATACAACATTCCAGTTACGCACCCGGAGCGCCCTGTGCCCAAGAAGAACCACCAGCTCGGCCGGGGCAAGCAGAGGAGCCGTGATCAGAATGGTGTGCCTGTGATAACATCCACCGGCTACCCGAGCGGGTATCACCACCACATCCACCGCAGGGTGGAGAAAGGCACTGGCTTCCCCTGGTCTCCCGAAACGCGGCAGGCCGCGTCGGCAGAGAAGAAGAAGAATGCCACTGTCCGATTTGCCACCACCCACGACCAGAACTTGGAGGGCGCCATGTCCCACCTGAACAGTTTGCTGGCGTCTCAGTGCAACCAGAACTACGCTGGGGCGAAGTTCAGCGAACCGCCCTGCCCCAGTGTTCTGCCCAGGCCCCCAAGCCACTGGGTGGCCCTTCCCATGGGCCCCTGTGACGGCCGCGAGATGATGGCCTTCCAGCTGAAGAGCCTCCTCAAGGTTCAGGCCTAAGCAGACCCCATAGCCCCCACTCCGATACCAATCTCAGGGCTCCACTTGGGTCCCCTGCCCCTCCTGCAACACAGCAGCACTGTAATGCATTTTTAGACCTATTTTTAGATTTGAGGTATTGCAGGGTGACTGGCATTTCAACAGATATGCCTCTGTGAGCTGTCACTCGCCCTTTTAAATTTTGATTTTTTAAAGCTAACCCAAACTGAGGTGTTACAGCATTGCAGTCTTACAAGAGGGAGTGGGGAATGTCTAAATGGGGCTCGTTTCTGTGATTAACGATGAACTGGATATCCTTTCCTGTGGCTTTGTTCTTTTGTTTTGCTCTTTTTACTTTGGCCGTTATTCTTCTCAATCAGTTTTTCTCCCCCCCCCCCCTTCTTCCCCTTTGGGAAGCCTACTGCACAAACGATCCCTCCCAACAGTCAACCTTTGTGGAAGACAGCTTTCCATACAACCTTTAGCTTGTTAGTTTAACTCAACATGAGGCATTTTATTTTGGTCTCTCACAGACCTCTGTTAAGGCACTTCTGCGTTTTTAGTGTCATTCTAGTGAAGCATTCCCGAACTCTGTCTTCATTTCAACTCTTGCTGTCGCTGGGAAGTTAAAGCCACTTTGTTCTGCAGGGAGACACGAGCTTTGTGAGTGGAGAGATGTAGCTTTAGTGAGTGCAAGTCACATGTGAACACAGCCTCAAAACAACCTTAAGACGAGACAATGGCACACTGACCTTGTACTGTGCAAACAACTCCTCTTTTCTTTTCTTTTTGTACAGCGCTGTGCGCTCTGCACTATAGGAGTTGGAACTGTACAAGGTCTGCAACAGCTTACACGGTAGCCAATTTCCTTTGAATCCATTTCTCTCGTGCGGTCGTTGTGTGCCGTAGTAGTTTTCTCTTTGCCATTTTTGGGGGTAAACCAAAGCAGTGGCATTAATCCCCCCCCCCCCCCCCCCCCCCAATCTGTTTATTTTCCCCTTGTTTCTGCCAAATGGGTGTGGTCACAAGTGCCATATAGGCCACATCCAGGCAGCCCACCTTGGGAACTGTTCTCCTGTGTCCTCTTTTGTTGAAATGCAATCAGTGCCGTTACTTCCTTTCCCCCCCCTCCTCCAGCCTCTTCTGAGTCTCCACACATCATGCCACGCGGAAGAGGGCTCAGGTGTCAGTTCTATGCTGATGCATGGCCCTGTTGGCCTTTTTTCTTTTCTTTTATTTCTTTATTACTTTAGTGGAGACTTTGAAGCTAAAGCAGAGGAGCAAGGAAGGTAGGGGGGAGGCAGAACCTGGCACAAGAAGGCTTCAGACGTAGGGTGTGTTTAGTGTGGGTATGTTGTTTACATGTAGAATACTGAAGGTCACTAGGGTGACTCCTGCAAGCGATATCCCAAGGAATTACTCACTGCCCCCCCACACCCCCACAAAAAATGGTGTTGCACTGCTGTTGTATACTGTGTCTTAGAGGTTCCAGGCCCAGGCTGCCTTTCACGGCAGTGGGTACGAAATCTGCCGTCTCTTAAGTGCGTGTGTGAGAGAGAGAGAGAGAGAAAGAGTGAGTGAGAGTGTGTGTGTGTGGGTGTGTTTTTGCGAGGCGCACTTTTGGATGAGGTTGTTCTCCATCTCTTTGCAGAACGGGAAAAGTTTAATGGCCATCTTAAAGATGACAAAACAAAGCAATTACAGCTCGTCAGATATGTTATAGTAAAAGAGCCATGTATATAATGAAATGTATAAAACTGTAGCATATGTACATTTATGCAGGATCATTTTAACCTGCTGATAAAGTATTTTTAGTAACAACACTGAATGTAAGAGTCATGCAAAGGACATGGCTTGATTTAAAAAAAGAAAATGCTGAATATTTTTGTTAAAAAAAAAAGAAAATATTTGCCTATAGCACGTGTCAATACCCCTGCACTGTCAGATGTTGCCAGTGCTCTTGCACATGTTTGTTTCTTATATTTTTAATTTTGTATAATGAACAGTGTAGGGAGAAAAATAAGCTTTAAGTTCAAACGTGTTAAAAAAATTGACCCTAGAAACAGATTGTTACATGTATGACATTTCTTTTTTTTGTGAACCTGATGAAGTTGTGTGTTTTTTTTTTTTTTAAAAAGCCATTTATTTGAATATCATTGTTAGCTGTCAATTTCAAACCATACTTTTGTAGACATTGAAATCCATCAAAATTGTTACCATGTTCTGTTTATAACCTTTCCACCTGATGCCTTGTTTTCTCCATCATTGTTTAATTGAGTCACTTGTTTATCTGCCATTCTTCCGCTGGCAGATAACTGACCCCAAGTTTATCATTTTTTTTTTCTCCCCTATTTTTATTTTTGAACTTTGTATTTGAATTTGTTTTGTTTTTATTGCCCTCTGATCCCCAAAGAATGTTCATACATGTAATAATCTCTTTCGTCCAAATTTGTAACTCTTCTGTAAGTTACCTGTTACCAATTGGCTTTGAATTTTGTCCCACTTGATCTTGTCACCATATGAGTTGAAATGCCCAACTAAATTTGATCTTTGAAAAAAAACTAAACCAAAAAAGAGCACTATTTTAAATTCGGCTAAATTTGAAAAAAAAAAAAAAAAATGTTTAATAAAACCCATTCCCTTCCCCCCCAATACTTGTGTTTCATGATTACTGTTCCCTCTTAAGTTACAACACATCATTTGATGTCTGTAGATTATAGGTAGTAACATTTCAATTTAAGGGTTTACTGGCATTCTCTTTCTTACATGGCCACACACATTAGTTTTGACTGACAACCTCAACAATGCTGATGGGTCTGGCAAGCAGATGTTAGTTACATTGTCTTCTTCTACAGTGTGAGGTGTTTTGGTAATTATTTTCAATTTGGGATAAGTTGTAGTGGTTATCTCTGAAACGTAAGCTTCATCTAAGGCTTGCTTGCCAGGTTGTGAAGTGGGATTAACAGGTGTGTTTATCACTCCTTCACATTTACATTTAGTCATTTAGCAGACACTTTTGTCCAAAGCGATTGTACAAGGGAGAGAACAGTCAAGCTAAGAGCAATAAAAACATGGTGTAACAATAAATACTACTTTACATAAGAATTAGAAAAACGACCTGAAAAGGAAGTGCAGGAATGTAACTGCAGAAGTGCAAGTTAAGCGCTAGTCGAGGTGCTCTCTGAAGAGTTGGGTCTTCAAAAGCTTCTTGAAGGTAGAGGGACGCCCCTGCTCTGGTAGTACTAGGCAGTTCGTTCCACCAACGTGGAACTACAAATGAGAATAGTTTGGATTGCCGTGCTTGCACAGACAGCAGTGCCAAACGACGCTCATAAACCATACAGCCAGAAAAATTAGTGTTATAAAATGCTAGCCTGCAAGAACATGCCTATTCCCCTTTGAAGAAATGGTAAAAGCTATTGGAGAAAGGGCAACTTTTAAGGATGAGAAATGACACAGGACTTTTTGGCATGATGCAATGGGCAGCCACTACCACAAGGGAAAGAAAGCTGAATGTATAACATCGAACAATTTGCAATAATTGCATTAGATGAGTCATCTATAATCTAATGCATGACCCAGTCAAATATGTTTTTATAAGCAGCACTATACATTGTACCTGTAATACATCATACCAGAACCACATCCACACTAAGAGTGGCTGTTTTATCATGTTTAGGTATTTATGCAATAATACCACAATCACAGACCTAGAAAAAAAAGCTCTTTATTGACATATGAAACAAAGTAAGAAACAGATGGAACAAACTTCACTCTAGTACAACTTTCCAAAAAATATCATTCCTGGTGGTTTATGTAGGCATAACAAAGCAAAAAAACAGAACGACATCAGGAAGAAAACTTGTTTTTTTTATAATGGGTCATACGTCACATGTATTGCAAAATGAGGAAGTAATGATGCGTAGGACTATGTACCTTACAAAACCTTACAAAGAATTAAACCACCAAATTTGTCACACCATACATGACTGGCTTCGGCACAAACCGAGTTCCCATTTATAGTACAAAAGGCTGACCCAGACTTTAAGTTAACGTTTTATCTAGACCTGGAAGAAAAACAGATTATTTAGCTTGAAAGAATTTTTCAAATTTCTTTGCTGTACCAAATTGTACAGTCTCTGACTAAGCACAGAGGCAATTAAAATCTTGAAGAAAAAAAAAAGTCAGGACACTACAATTTCAGAACGTGTCAAAAATAATGTCTCTTTTTGCAACTTTAAACCAGTTTTCTCTTCAGAAATAAACCTCATGATCTTGTCTCATCAACTAAAGATGGAGAGGGCCTAGCGTCACTCCATTCAAAATCTGAATATTATGTAGTTAGTGATGTCTGTAAGAAAATGGTAAAATGGAGGTGTCCCTGGTGGGGTGGGGGGGCATGCTGGGGTGCCTTAGTGCCCCCCGGATTTGCGGCCAGCCCAGGAGCGTGAGCGGGATCTGGAGCGGGACAGAGAGCGCGAGCAGGAGCGGGATGGGGAGCGCATGCGAGACTCCTTCTGAGCCTCACGTGAGCCGGAAGTATGGTGGAAGTCCTCCACGGCGGGGCTTGGGGACTTGGAGGGCGAGTGGGTGCGGCGCCCCTTAGCTTTGAACCTGTTGGGGGAGGGGGAATGGGACGGCGTGTGGCTGTGAGAGGCACCGGCGCCACTGCCACCTGCACCACCACCCCCGCCACGGTGAGCTCTGTGATGCTCCCGCTGAGGAGGCCTGTACCTATAGAGAGCCAATGAAAAGGCAAAACTGACTGAAATAACAGTTACTGTAACAGGTAGGTAACAGCACAGACCAGGGACAAGACTTGCAGGTAGGTTGGGGGGGAAGGCAGCAAGGAAATGTGTTATTAGAATTACATCGAACCCAATTAGGATTGTCCAAATGCATGCTGAGCATGATCAAAATGAATTAATTTGGACTGACAATGCCCTATCCATAAATACATCTCCTCTGCTTTAAATCACATCAAAATATTTTAATTTTTCAACTGTGTATTACTGAAGCATGGACACCAAAAGAGGCATCGACGTACCGCAACAAGAAAGGAACCAAAAGGTGTCTACTGTCCACTGCCTGCCCTGTTGTAAATGTTAGATTTTACTTTACAAATGGTAAATTAAGCCTCCTTGACTTCAGTCAGTAAAATATTTTCACTGTCGATTATTGTCCCACGTACAATTATCAATGTTTTTGTCAAGATATTTACGGCAATAATTCTGACCTACTGCCTTGGCTGTCGACATAAATTAATAAATAAACGTGATAAAAACAAAGAAGGTTGAGGCACCAACCCTGGCACTCTGTAGGAGTTTACGCACTAGTGAACAGACGGCCATTCAAACGTCTGCCTTGCTGTGAAGTGGGGTGTGAAAAGTCTGGCTTCTCTGGTATAAAAGGTCTCCACAAATCTTAAGACCCTTTTACAACCACTATAGCAGCTGTGTGCCATTAGGAGAGAGCGTGTGTGAACTGCTTTACGGACCACAGCAGGCCTACCTATCATTCTCACGGCTTCTGCTGCGTCTGCTGTGTCTTCCGTGCGATCGTGACCTGCAAAAGGGGAAAAAACACACCAGCACATGACTTATCAAGCAGAGGAACACGGAGCACACATCTTCCACAAGCCAACTTAACATTCACACAACTGCTTCACACCTCAAGACGGTATTCATGCACTTCTAAGACCTGAAGAGTTTGTGCAAGATGAAAATGGATGCATGCTACATCTGACTAGATTAGATCAATGATGTTAGGTGGTGTAGCATTACCCACTAAGTATTTCTCTCTGAGGTGTTGGCCCTTGGTCACACAACAGAGTTCAAATGTGATTCACCCTGGAGTTACAGACCCACACACACACAGACTGCCTGCTGTGAGCTTCGGCTGTGCCCTTTCGGACGAGGAGATGGAATGTGAAGAGTGTGATGCTCTTACTCTCTAGGGCTCTCGGAGCGCCGGGGCCTGCTGCGCTCGTACGAGGGGCTGCGAGACCGGCGGCGCTCGTGGCTGCGCTCGTGGCTGCGGCTGCGAGAGCGCCTGCGCCGACCTTCACGCTCGTGGTCATCGTAGCGCGAGAAGCTGCGCGGGGAATGCCGTTCCTTTGTTTTCATCTGGCCAGGAGCTGCAGGGGGACAACAACGGCATGGGTTAGACACCGGGAGACATTTCATACCATTCTCTGTGCATGCAACTTCGAAAGTGGACTACACTAACCTGCAAGATTAATGCAAGAACCCTTAGAACTTACAGCAGAAGGCCTGGGCAGTTACCCAAACGTATGGCGGTGTTACAACCATCGTAAAAAAACATCATATTGAAGCACACTGACTCACTCTTGCGATCTCCTTGGGCAAACTGGATCTCAATCTGGCGGCCAGCCACCCACTTGCGGTCCAGGTTGTGCAGAGCATCTTCGGCATCACGCACGTCTTCAAACTTGCTGCTGGGGTTAAGGTTTTTGACTGGTGCAGTACTTAGGCAAGAAGGGGGTTCAGTGCAGGGCAAGGGGGGGAAACTACCATCTTTTAGTTTTACTTAGATTAATTTACATGGCATGGTCACCAGCACAACAAAGAGCATAGTGACAAATTAACAGAGGTATCAGTACACAGGAAAAACTAGGGTTATAGGGATTCCACTGGAGGCTTATAAAAGCGATGAAAGGGAAGTGTTTATTGTTATACATTTTTCTGACTTACGTTTTGTGATTTTCAAACAGTCAAAAGATAAAATCAGCCTCTTTTTTATTTGTATAATAAGTCAATTCATTAAAAAAAAAAAAAAGGAAATGTAAACATGGGGAAAAAAAAATCTTGTCTGATGTGAATGCATTCGCTCTAGCTTGGGTAGGATACAAATATTAAGACTCATTACCTTTAATATGCTTGACCTTTGACCTTCGGCTTGACCTTTATGCTGTTTACGTGCTTCCCAGAGGACCTTGGGGGGGGGGCAGGGGTTTGTGTTTCCTGCTCGACTTTGTCCCCATTATTTCTGTTCTTTTCTCTCTTTGGAACGCCCACTCTGGTCCCCTTTTTGTTCCTCTTTGAATCTTCAAGCTTTAACTTTTCTCTTTCATCTTTTCCCTTCTACTTCTTGACGCCTGAATCCTTACGGTCTCTTTGGGGCTTGAATCTACTCTACACCGGTCTTTACAAGATCTTTGTTGGGAGGGTGTCCAGAACTGTATGTCTTTACATTTTCTGAGGCAACAACAGAAGAAATTGCAGTTAGGAGCCATTGCCAATATACATTAATATGTTTTCAGCAAGCTTGTCTTCATAAATCAGATGGAGAGCAAACATATTGACGTCAACATTCCCCTTTTACCCACGATGGTCATTGTATGGTGCGATACGCAGACTGATCTTACAAACAATATAAAGAGCAATCCACCTTTTCATGCATAATTCTGGAATCACACTCAGAAGGCATCAGAGGCTACAAAGGATATTGAATGTATGCAAATCCTCTTGGCCGACGATTATTGAAGTCAACAGGAATGTAGACATCTACAATAGGCCCATACCGACCAAACTCACGACGCAAATCCTCTGGCCTAAAGTACCGTGAAATAACAGGACATTAACTTAACTGTCTACAACATAAAATACCTGACTAAGTCAGTTTCTGTAAAAGTGACCTGTTGATATGGACCCCAACAACCTGTAAACGTGTTAAATTTCACACAAATCACATTTCATTCACACATGAGATTGTAAATAAAAATAAACAACCACTATCTGCACAGATATGTTGGCTACTCAAGTCTTAATTGGAGCCCGACCGATAAGCTAATTGAAGAGCGTAACGATTGATAAATTAACAATTTTTTTTTAAGTGAAGGAAAGCGAAGACTGACTGACTAAATGACCAGTGTTGTTGCATAGTTTGTCCACCAGAGGGCACACTACGGCTTTGGCAACACGGCTATGAATCTCTGACCACTGTCTGGTCTGTCTCTTCATGGCAGGGTGATCATTTTCACATAAATGCATTACTAAAATGATAAAGGTGGAAGCAAATTATAATTTTTTTTAAATCGATACAATGTAGCACAATGATATTTTACAGCACAATTCTATCGCGATACAGCGGTGCCAAGTATTGCGATATTAATCTATTTCGTATTATGATGTTATTTTTATTTTGGTAAATATGTCTCCTCTGATAACATTGCCTCAAGTCTACAAGATGGCACAAGACCTCGTTCTTATCTTGCATCACAGCGGAAATTGGGAAGGAAGTCAGAGTCGAGAACACATTTACAGCGTCATGCTGGCTGCAGAGACTCTCCCGTCATATCGTGGCACAAATAACGTGATACGATCGTCGCACACCATTTCCCTGTTAAGCCTAAATAAACCTGAGAATTTTCATGTCAGCCATGCCTGGTTTTGCTGCTGTATTGTTAGTACTAGTAGGCTACCATCAGTCAACACAGCTTACATTCAACAACAAAATTACGTTAGCATTAGTTGAGTGATGGAGGCTTGATTGTTGGTTTACTTGTGAAACAGTAAAGCAGTTGTACCAAGTAACTGAACTACTGCCCAATCATTTTCTCCCCCGTCATATCCCACACATTCTCTGGCTACATCACTGACAGTTGCTAAGTTAGTTAACATGGCCATAAAGGTAGCTAATGTTATGGGTTGTCAGTCGAAGATTCTGCCTTAAAGATGTTTTCTGAGGGGTAATAAATGGTTGACAAATATTTTCTGGAAGCTTGTATAGAATTGAGACCGAATAAGTGAATATATTGTTACTGTAACAGAGTTTTACCTAGCAAACAACAATATTTCAATACCTGTAGATATTAATATAATTTACTGTCTACAAAGAGAGCCGTTGTTTGGGCTACCAGATAATTATCTTGACGCCTGAATCCTTACGGTCTCTTTGGGGCTTGAATCTACTCTACACCAGTCTTTACAAGATCTTTGTTGGGAGGGTGTCCAGAACTGTATGTCTTTACATTTTCTGAGGCAACAACAGAAGAAATTGCAGTTAGGAGCCATTACCAAAATGCATTAATACGTTTTCAGCAAGCTTGTTTTCATAAATCAGATGGAGAGCGAACATATTGACGTCAACATTCCCCTTTTACCCACGATGGTCATTTTATGGTGCGATACGCAGACTGATCTTACAAACAATATAAAGAGCAATCCACCTTTTCATGCATAATTCTGGAATCACACTCAGAAGGCATCAGAGGCTACAAAGGATATTGAATGTATGCAAATCCTCTTGGCCGACGATAATGGAAGTCAACAGGAATGTAGACATCTACAATTGGCCCATACCGACCAAACTCACGACGCAAATCCTCTGGCCTAAAGTACCGTGAAATAACAGGACATTAACTTAACTGTCTACAACATAAAATACCTGACTAAGTCAGTTTCTGTAAAAGTGACCTGTTGATATGGACCCCAACAACCTGTAAACATGTTAAATTTCACACAAATCACATTTCATTCACACATGATTGTAAAAAAACAAACACTATCTGCACAGATATGTTGGCTACTCAAGTCTTAATTGGAGCCCGACCGATAAGCTAATTGAAGAGCTATCGTAACGATTGATAAATTAACAATTTTTTTTTAAGTGAAGGAAAGCGAAGACTGACTGACTAAATGACCAGTGTTGTTGCATAGTTTGTCCACCAGAGAGCACACTACGGCTTTGGCAACACGGCTATAAATCTCTGACCACTGTCTGGTCTGTCTCTTCATGGCAGGGTGATCATTTTCACATAAATGCATTACTAAAATGATAAAGGTGGAAGCAAAAAAATAAAATAATTGATACAATGTAGTACAACGATATTTTACAGCACAATACTATCGCGATACAGCGGTGCCAAGTATTGCTATATTTATTTATTTCGTATTATGAGGTTATTTTTATTTTGGTAAATATGTCTTCTCTGATAACATTGCCTCAAGTCTACGAGATGGCACAAGACCTCGTTCTTATCTTGCATCACAGCGGAAATTGGGAAGGAAGTCAGAGTCGAGAACACATTTACAGCGTCATGCTGGCTGCAGATACTCTCCCATCATATCGTGGCCCAAATAACGTGATACGATCGTCGCACACCATTTCCCCTTTAAGCCTAAATAAACCTGAGAATTTTCAAGTCAGCCATGCCTGGTTTTGCTGCTGTATTGTTAGTACACGTAGGCTACCATCAGTCAACACTAGGAATGGGCATAATTAATCGACTATCGATTAATTGATCATTAAGAATTTCCTCGATGACTATTTTTTTCATCGATAAAACTAATGCATGTTCTGTTGCGTAGTGTGAGTGTAATTTATTTATTTTAGGGCTGTCAAAGTTAACGCGTTATTCTATGAGATTATTGTGGCCGAGATTAATGCAATACAATATTTTAACGCAACTTTGTTTACTTCCGGTGTGCGTTGACCCATGGCACGAAACCGCCGCGTGTCTGCAGTCAGTTAGATAGGAGAGACCGAGACGGTAGTTGAAGATGGAGAGAGCTGAGGGATTGTTGGGCGGAAAGTTTCTGTTTAAGAGGCAAAATGACGGAACAATCGACAAAACTAAAGTTGTATGTAGCATTTGTCAAGCTGAATGTAGCTATCACAGAAGCAGCTCGTCTTTAAGTTATCACCTTAATGCAAAGCACCTGACAGAAAGCAGTCCCAGGTTAGATGATCGCCAACCCACACTCCTCTAGGAAAATAACTAAACCAGTCCGTGAAAAGGTAACCAACGCTTGGTTGCCGGTGACTGAGGTGATTGAGGTGACTGGTGGGCTGACTGAGGTGATTCGAATTGCTTCAGGGGACAATTCTTACAATTTACCGTTGAGGGGCACCATTGTGTCTCGCATACATTCCTTGTATGACGCGAGAGAGCACGAAAAAAATACAATTAAACAACAGTGACACACTGTCTGAAGTGATTACTCATTCATTTATAAGATTTAGTCTTTAGAAGAAAAACAAACTTTTAATCGCAATGAATCTAGATTAATGAATTTCAAAATGTGAGATTAATTAGTTAGAGGAAAATGAGGGTCAGTTGTGTTTATGAGCACCGGCTTCTAGCTGTCGGCTCCGCTGCTTAAGAGTACAGCAGCGCATATTTTCAAGTGTAACCATTGAACGGATCCCGTTTAACTGCCACAAGAGTTGTTCATCTTGTAATAAAGATCTCAATGAGGAAACACGCCGTTTTTTTTTATTTTCACTGCATTTTAATATAGCCTATATAGTGAATTTTAATATAAAAATATTAATGATTAATCGAAAATCGATCGTTAATTCTCCCGACGATCGATTAAGAGAATTTAATCAAATGCCCATCCCTAGTCAACACAGCTTACATTCAACAACAAAATTACGTTAGCATTAGTTGAGTGATGGAGGCTTGATTGTTGGTTTACTTGTGAAACAGTAAAGCAGTTGTACCAAGTAACTGAACTACTGCCCAATCATTTTCCCCCCTGTCATATCCCACACATTCTCTGGCTACATCACTGACAGTTTATGGCCATAAAGGTAGCTAATGTTATGGGTTGTCAGTCGAAGATTCTGCCTTAATTACTTAATGGCAATATATCCGTGATTCACATGTAAACAGAAGTTCAGGGCAGTTCATGGTAGCCAGTTTAGGTGGCTCACGTTGCTACAAATCGCCCTTATTTTATTTATATTTGCTTCACAGGCTGAGCTACTCTCATCTACGGTTTGCTTTTAACTGGCAGATCAGAGTTCACCAATAATTCAACTGTAGTGGGCTTTGATGTTGAGATCAATATTTGTTGTTTTCCATGCTCTGTGGTAAACTATCCGAAAGGTAATCAATTGAGGTTCTTTGCTCACGAGGCCTGCCTATTGAAGGCCTTGCCTATTTAACCACACTCGGTTTGTTGGACATAACAGCACGGCACACCTGCTGTCAACCAAGAAACACAACTGTTCCAACTGTTAAATATGACCCTGGCATCACTTGCAGTTTGTGATGGGCCAGTCAGTGCATTGGAAGTTATTAGCCCACACATAAATGAATGTGAGCATAATGACACAAGTGGGCTACATAACAGTGAGAGCATATTCAGACATCCCCTCACAGCATTTAAGTTTTTGTGTGTTTCAACAATGGTGTTCACTCCAGCCTAGGCCTACTGCATCGTTAATTATGTTTTCTGAGGGGTAATAAATGGTTGGCAAATATTTTCTGGAAGCTTGTATAGAATTGATACCGAATAAGTGAATATATTGTTACTGTAACAGAGTTTTACCTAGCAAACAACAATATTTCAATACCTGTAGATATTAATATAATTTACTGTCTACAAAGGAGAGCCGTTGTTTGGGGTACCAGATAATTATTTATTAAGTCCAATCTTGATCAGAACTCTTTAATCACTTGCCTAACTGTTTGGAGAAAATCTGTTGTGTGTTTCTGTTAAAAATGATCAGATTTTTTTCATTCTCAAATGTCGAAATCGGTCTTAGAAATCCTATATTGGTCAGTCAGGCATTAATCTAAATTCTTTCTGCGAAAATATATCCTGCCAAGATGTGGTTACATGGTTACGCAAGTGAATTGGTAAAGTTACAATATTTAGGAAGGTATTTAGGTCAGACTAAATTGGATAAAACTTTATCAGCCCCTGACCACCCCACCGGTTGCGTGGTCGAGATGCCTCTGTCGTGTCTATTTTTAGGATGCATGTGTGCCTACACACCTTGCCAAATACAGGCACACCATTACTTCAACTATGAGTGAATGATTTTAACAAGACAAGTAAACACGAGTCACTTGTCGTTGGGTTAACTTATATACATCATGCGTATCGCTTTATCTAAATAGGTATAGGTCTTTGTTCCAGATGTCGCTTTAGAAAAACTAGCCCTTACCATGTCCATTCCAGGGTTGCCATGGAACTCAAAACAGTCTGTTTTTGTGAGCAATGTTAGCCGTTTGGGTTAGCAAACATGGCTTGATACGGGGGATGATCACATATTAACTGGTGCAAATAAGTGGTAATGGTGTTCACTTGTACAATTAGTAATGTCGATACAAAGTCTGCTTCCAAAACTGTGCAAATCACTTCTAAATTGGGTAGGATACTAAACAAACCATTGCTACGCAATTAGCAAGCTAGCTATTCTAGCAGAAAACATACGTTTATGCTAACGTTAGCCAAATTATCGCTAGTTTCACTATGCAATTTCTACAGTGTTCGAAACATTGTGTGTAAGCATACGCGGAATATATGTCTTGTTTGAAATGTAAATGGTTAGTGTGCCAATCTGGCTTTGCATTTACGTTTAACTTCGACGTGAAGAAGATTATTCACTAAACGTCTGAATAGTTCATGGACTAACATGGAGGGCTCAGATGGAGGACCAATCTGCACAGGTGTGCAAGCTAGCTATGCTATCCTAGCGTAGCGTTTATAACGTTTCGGTTTGGTGAAGTTAAATGTAGCTTAATCGTATTACAAGGTCTTACCTGGATTCGTCAGAAATGTTTCGGATGAAGAGAGATGTATTTGGTGGCCTTAGGTATCTGGCCATTTTTTAAATTTCTTAATCCGTTTACAAAATCGGGGAAGCGAGAAAGGCACCTAGCACACGTCGCCACTCGTCAGTTGTGCCTTATCCGCATGCGCAGATTGTGCTATACCACCACGTCACTAGATCAGATCAGACCAAACCGCACCTCTTAGCTATCGTGGTGCTATTTTTGGAATAAATCCAACAATTAATCCAACTAGGTTTGTTTTGTTTAAATGCAATTAATAATTTGTACACATGTAACAGTTTATATAATTTACTTACACTAAGTTATAATATAATGGAAGATATATATTTTTTTGTCCTGTGAGTGAAATTCCAAAGAAGCAAATATATATTACATCTCTCATCAGAACAACTTGTTTGTTTATGGCTTATGAAATCAACACAAAGGACAGTTTATATCTGTTTTTGTGTCATATGAGAAAGTTTATTTAAATATCCTTGTAACCGCTGTCCTCATACTTTCTTGCTTCTTCTGACCATGGTTACTGCTCCTACTGTCATGTGCTGCAGAGGATACAAAATAGTGGAGGTAAGAAATCAAATAACATTTGCTACTGGAAATACTTTGAATTATTACCATGAACACTGATGATTTGTTAAATTAGTCAAAGTCCAAAGTGACACTGACCTCCACCATCTCTCCTCCAACAATCTCCTGAGCATGAGAGAACTTCTCTGTCTTACAGATGAGTTTCCCTCCCTGCAGTTGGACAGTGCACTGCCATGACAAGGAGAAACAAGTATTAAGGTAAGTAGTAAGACATTTACTCTCCTACATACAGACATTTGGGTTTGTGCTTTTACAGAAGTGTGTGTCCTACAAATTGAAAACATTACATCAAACATCATGAATTCTACATCAGGCCACAGACTGTAAGTGATGAGTTATCAATACATTTTGTTATCAGTATGATACTTACAGAAATGAAATTACACCAAATCAGTTTATCAGAAATGAAATGGTCAGAATGTCTCATATTTTATAACTCCCTTAACAACACCTGAAAAAAACAATACCTTGAGCTTCTTTCCATCCATGGTGGTAATTTCGCTTTCTTTGCCAATGGTGAAGGAGTTGGTGACAGACTGGTGAGGGGTCTTAGAGGTGATGACAAAGTCATTGCCGGTCTGCTTGATCTCGGTCACAGGTTTGATGTCCTTGGCCATTTTGATGACATCCTCGGGGAGAGCTGATGGGAAAAGGAAGACTCAGAGGCGGCACTGGAGACTCATCATGAAATGTATTTTGAGCTCAAACCATTAGGTGTCACTGGTGTCACATAGGCTATGGTAGGAACAAGTATAATGGCAACTTCTGCCCTGAATAGTGTATGCACCTGTATGCAAGTGTAACAACGAACGATTATAACAGGTGTGCAATGTATAGGTAGTGCAGGTATATTCTGGGTCCCTGTAACAGTGCTGCACTTAAATAACTTACAGATGGCTCTGAGGAATTCTTCGTAGTTCTCCTGTGTGTACACTTGCCATGTTCCACTGAATGCCATGTTGGATTGCTGTTGTCTTCCCCTTCTGTTTTCCCTTCACCAAATGGGTCAGAGCGCGAGAGATGTATGAAGCTCAGCACAAAGTGAAGAAGCGGTGGATAGCAGGCCCGCTACTTATACCAGGTAGGTACCTGTCAACGTGCATCTAATCATTAACGCTCAAACTCTGGAGAGATGGCCTCTGTTTGAACAACCCTGCGTTCACTTGCCCAGCATTCTACTCAGCTCTCATTCCCAGCTTAATAAAAGAGTATTTCCACAATGTGCTCTGAAGCATGTTTGTGATATGCATACATTAATTATTCAAGCCAGTTTACAAAGGGACTATTCATGAGGCCACTGGGGATTTACATGCATACTTATGAAATCTGAACCACCCATGCACTCATCCTGAAATTAACAAAAGAACAGGTGATGCAATGAGAATACATATGGTGGCTATGTTTACACAGCTGCAATTGCTGCTACAAGTGTAGCACTGCAAAAGGAGTCCACACTCTCATATATGACCACTCCTGACTGCAGCTCTGTTGTTGGGCTGTCTGTTTTCCTTCCTTCAGTGTTTTCTTCCACAGGGCAATATTTCATACCAGAGAAATGTAACCCCAAACTTGAGGTTATGCCTGAAAATCAATGGCAAAATTTCATACCGGAGAAATGTAACCCCAAACTTGAGGTTATGCCTGAAAATCAATGGTTAAAACTACGATGCATGGGTGAATGACACAGAGGACTGT